>NC_085090.1:6565117-6582617 GCF_963422355.1 Corticium candelabrum
GGCCATTTGCGCGACAAAGATGTTGCCCTCCGGGCAGATATTGGTATCAATCGAAAGCTCTTCGCTTGCCGGATCTAACTACACTCACTGCTGGGCTACAGAGACGTAACTGAAGTTAACAGAGCCAATTTCCTGTATTTTAATGAGTTAGGGGGCGGAGAAAGGCGGGACTAAGGCGGGATTAGGGTTAATTGCATAAAGCTAAGTACATAATTGTTATAGCTAGCAGGATGTTAACAGTAACCCAACACAGTAAGTTGGGGTGTCAGCTAGCTAGGGAAGAGTGCGTCTAGGGTCCGTTTCTACTCTTCATCCTTGGAACTTTCAGTTTCAGACGACGACAAATCTTCTGATTCAGGACCAACTTCGAATTCAATGACCATCTGCTCTACAACGTCGTCTAACACACCGTGTATTGTCTTCTCCACCTTCTCACGTATGTGCCTCACGCAGTTTGCCCACTTTTCCACAGTAACGTTTGCTAGACCTTCTCTACACAGACGCTTGATGTTTTCCATCGTAAACCCAGCAATCCCTGTGTTGTGCTGTGCAGCATAACTGTAGGTCAGAGGAAGCAGGAAGGTCAAAGTCCTCAAATGGATGTCATCAACGCTCAAGAATGCACTAAATGGCTGGTCAGTTTGGTTCTGATATGGTCAAATTAGTCAAGTTCTCGTGGTTTCCAGACGCTTCTCTGAGCCAGAAGTGAATGAGTGTATGTATCTGGTACTTAAGAGCTGTTCCTAAAAGAGGCAACTGACACATACAACCAGTGAGCGCATAGAAACATCCAGGTCTGTTGTCATGGGTTATAGCAAAAGTGCAATTTTTAGTATATCATTGCATCATGAAGCAAACCGCGTTTCAAGCCAGCAAGGCAGCCAGAGGCAACACGTTCATCCCTAGGTAACAATATAGTGACCTAATTTGTCATTGACACCAAACGCTCTGAAACATAGATGCTAATTGCCTTCTGTGACAACATAACATCCGTTTACACAAGCACTACGCCACGCCTTAGGGTGTACCCTACATTCCACCAGTCGCTCTAATTCGTGAACGCACTATAGTTGTGCGATATCCGTAGGCGCCTCGCATTCGTGAGTAACACGTCCAACGAAGTTTTCAGACCGTCTGCCGAGTCCTAGCTAGATTTTTTGAAACCCTAACATGGAAGTAAACATGCAAACTTCCTAGGTAGTAGTTTAGATTACGTATATATATATATATATATATATATATATATATATATATATATATATATATATATATAGGCCTGGTATAGGTAGTCGTCGTTTTGCGATCGTGATCAAGACAATTGAAATGTACAGTCTAGGGATGCACTCAGTTCCGTTGTAACGACAGTGGTATGGTATTTACTGACATAGAAATTGACATCAGCAAACATTGACTATCAACAGTGTTAGATGCAGCACAGTGTAGTAAAGGATTGATCATACTGACGTGTGAATAGTCGACTATAGGTGGCATTCAACTCCTGAAGGTGTTTCTTGGTTGTGAAGTACACACAATCCCTAGCTACAATACAAAAGGATGGGGCGACGGAAGTTTATGAAGCATTTTCTCCGTCGTTTGGTCACTTGCACGAATCGTTCTTAAACTCATCTGTAGTTGAACACGGAAACGATTTTTTAATTGCCGAGCGTAGCGAGGCTTCTAATCCGGGTCGCACAATAGAAATGGGCGTGGTCCTATATGGGTCTCCATCGAGCTTTTGGTGTGTGTGTGTGTGTGTGTGTGTGTGTGTGTGTGTGTGTGTGTGTGTGTGTGTGTGTGTGTGTGTGTGTGTGTGTGTGTGTGTGTGTGTGTGTACACACAAATCTCAAATTTCTCCTCCCCACGACCACGTTTCATGATAGGACCTACCTCTAAAAATCGTTTCCGTGTCCGACTACAGATGAGTCTAAGAACGATTCGTGCAAGTGACCGAACGGCGGCAAAAACGCTTCATGAACTTTTGTTGCCCTATCCTTTTGTATTGTAGCTAGGGACTGTGTGTACGTGACAACCAAGAAACACCTTCAGGAGTTGAATGCCACCTATAGTCAACTATTCACACGTCTCATACTTACAGTATAATCAATCCTTTACTACACTGTGCTTCATCTAACACTGTTGATAGTCAATGTTTGCCGATATCAATTTCTATGTCAGTAAATACCATACCACTGTCGTTACAACGGAACTGAGTGCATACCTAGACTGTACATTTCAATTGTCTTGATCACGATCGCAATACGACGACTACCTATACCAGGTAGACTCGAGCCAGTCTCTCCCCGCCTTCGTCATTCCCCGGATAGTCAATTCTCGAGACTGGTTTCAGACCGCCCTCAGGAATTTTACGTCATGTAGATACGGTTTCATGGTCACATAATGACATGCAGATTATCTAGGTAGTTGTCGCTAATTGCCTATTTTGTTTCCCAGAGGTCTCGAGCCGGATGCCTCAGTCGTTGAGAAATCGTGAAAAAGCAGGTATGTTTCGTAGCTCTGACAGCCTGTACATGTAGGAAGTTTATAGAAATAATCTAGACGTCTCTAGCTATAGGTTATTAATTATAGCTAATTCACGAAGTTGTCTCTCCAGGTTCAGTCGCTGTTGCCTCTCACTTTCCGGCTCGTCCGTTTGCTGCTGTATTTTCTCCAAGAGGTCGACTACATTTATGTTTGTGCTAGGAAGGCCAGAAGAACACGGTCTCCTAGAAGAATCGTGTGCTATGTCGTCGTTCACACGCTTCCTTTTCAGGCCGAAATATTTGTAGACACTGTTTCCTTGGTGCTTTGTCTTCTTTCTTTGTACTCTCCGCCAAAAGACATCTCTGACCACCTTTCCGACGTCAGCTTCGAGCAGAGGAGGCTTCTGGTGTGATTGCAATAGTATACTTACTTCTGCTTAGACGTCGTTTGTCAACGAACCTTCAGACTGCGTGTCGATCTCATAATGATTTTCGAACCTGCGTAAGTTGTACGTTTGAGATCTCGATGCCTAGTGACGGATTCGATCAGTGAGTCTAGAATAATAATTACCATTCGTGAAGTAAAGCTGTAGTGACACCAACGGACTGCTCTTTGGTCTGCATGGTCAATCGCACCCTACACTGGGAATGATCACCGACTGCATGAGCACTGTACATTAGAGTGGAGAGATCTCTAGACTGCTCGATTGAACTAACAACTAGCATGCATGATCGTTAGCTACCTAGTAAAGAACGGAATGTTTTGACGCCCCGTTTCCTTGAAAACCTGTTGTTTTGCAGTAGACTAGACACTGTATGGCCTAGCAACAGGCACGGCATACGTATTTACACTGTAGAAGAATTGGATACCATTTACTAACAATTCACGATATTATGATACAAGCAGCGACCACTAAACGGATCCCGGAATCCGTTTATGTAACCCTGTCTGTTAGAAGGTATGACCTCTTGAAAGTTAATTGCACCGGAAGAAGGCGGTCTGAAACCAGTCTCTCCGCTGCGAGGATTGACTCTCCGCTGCGAGGATTGACTATCCGGGGAATGACGAAGGCGGGGAGAGACTGGCTCGAGTCTATATACCAGGCCTCTAGACGTAATCTAAATTACTAGGAAGTTTGCATGTTTACTTCCATGACAGCTAGGGCTTCAACAAATACATAATGTCTAGCTAGGACCCGGCGTTTCAGTAGACGGTCTGAAAACTTCGTTGGACGTGTTACTCACGAACGCCAGGCTCCTATGGATACCGTACAACTAGTTAATTAATTAAGGTTGGTCCTAGCATGAAACATGGTCGTGGGGAGGAGAAATTTGAGATTTGTGTGCACACACACACACACACACACACACACACACACACACACACACACACACACACACACACACACACACGCACGCACACACACACACACCACACCCACATATAGGACCACGCCCATTTCTGTTGTGCGACCCGGACTAGAAGCCTCGCTACACACGGCAATTACTGCACGGATAGAGCCTCGCCATGATCGGACAAGGAACCCCTATACCAAGAGATTTCATTGCATTTCTATACTTGCATTACGCACATCCACCCTAGGGTGGCATTCCTCTACGCAATGGACAACGAGAACCACCTCGAGCTCTACGTTACGTTTATATTCCTTTTTCTGGCCTGTTGCTCGTACTCTGCTAACGCCAGCTGCCCAAAGTCGCTCCCAGACTGCCCAGGTGAACAGAACGGAGCTCGAGATATTGCCGGATCTTCTACTGTGATCGGTGGTGTTTTCTCCATCTCATCATGGCGTAGCAAGAGTTGCTCTCTGTGTTCTGACGACCCAATCGTGCAACGTGCCAGCGTCGAGTTAGCCGAAGCTCTAATACTCGCCACAGAGATTCTAAACAATGCGACAGAAGAGGAAGACGTGGCTTTTGGGTATAGCATCGACGACTCCTGCGGGAATCATCGAACTGCCGAGTGCATACAGAGTCTGACTCCGACTAGATCTACTCTGGCGACTGTTGTCGGTCCCTACTACGCCGAGCAGAGCATCTCTTTGAACGAGACGGAGCAGAGCATTCTCTACAAGCATCTCAACGGATTTCCTCCTCATGATGACAAGGGAATTTTTTCTCTTCTTGATGTGCCTTTCTCGTACTCAACAGACGTACAGAATTTTGTGGCTACCCTTGATATGTCTCAGATTGTGATGTTTCATCAGACTTGCGAGTTGCAAGCACTCGCAGCTGTTGACTTCATTCTACAGGAACGCTGGTGGAATGTCACCGTTTTGGGAAGCGGTGACGCATGTGGGACGGCTTCTTTACGTCTCTTCAAGCAAGAACTGATGCGCAGGAATATCTTTTGCCATTTTCAAGTGAGTCTATGTATTTGTAGGAAAGAATGCGTGCAGTAGACAACGTGTACATGCAGTAGATGCTAGAGGAGTTCGTTAGCAATGAGACACTGTATTGGTAAATGATGTGCAAGAAGCCAGCCTGCTAGCCAAGACATCAGGAATCCATCCGCTAGGGTTTATGAAATCTTGTTTGCTTAGTCACGTTCTATATATAGTTTGTGTGGTATTGGTTACCTTGGCTAGACAACAAACTACACAGATTGCTCTGTAAAGGGTTGGTGAAACTTTGCCCAATGATCTTTACAGATATAGACCGGAGCTGCCATGCAGCAGCTAGGCATGCTTGTGACTTATCTGCCATTGTGGTGCCATACATGGAGGTACATGTGACATTGACTGGCATCTACAAATTGTTTTAGCTTACACTAATGCGATTTTAGGCAGCCAGACTAACAATACACTTACTAGTTGCAAGAATGATGGTCAATGTGGCCATCAGCTTGATCTTGTTTGTTCTTGGTACTTTGTACTATTGAAGACCTAAGTGTATAAATATAGGATTAATTTAATAGTAAGAATTTGGACTATTGCATGATGATTATAGTTATTTCATTTGGTTGTTGTGAAGGTATTGTGTTGTTTGCTTTCCGAAATTGATGGCAGCTAGTAGGCTTGAGCTGGTGCTACAATATTTGTTATGACTGTCATGCAGTGACATTAGAGTTGCTTTATAAAAACACAATTTACCAATTTATAAATATTGTTACTATCTTTTAAAAATAATTTTAAATAAATAATATTTAAATAAGTAATTTGATAGCTTGCCAATTACTCGCATTAAAGAAATAGTTGAATGTAGCTGTTTTACGTAATTGTGCTTCTGGTAGGCTAATTTAATTAAGACACATGCAAGATACAAATAATCAGATAATTGTTGTTGTTATTCAGGTGACATATCTTCAGCAGGAACCTATTGAGCCCTCAGTTGCCCATGATGAACTAAGACAGTTTCTAGAGCCCAATTATTATGCTAGCAAGTTAGACTCAAATGAGGCATCAGAGTTTTTTGCTTTCGCCACAAGTAGAAAGATAATAGTCTTAGCTGGAATTTCATTTGCCAACAAGATTTTACCTCATTTTGTTCAATCAACCAAGGGTACTAGTAGTCAGTCATCAAACGGTCGCTATTCATTTCTAATAGGAGATCTTTGGGGTGATACTCGTCGAAAGAATTCTGTAATTGAGAAACTACGTCTGCTAACTGATAGAGGGCATGATGTGTACGGACTACGAAATGCAGTGAATGGAACAGATAAACTGGCAGATTCCATGAGGTCGATTGAATTTAACTCATCTCGTTTTCATCGTAATCCGTTCATTCAAAGATTTTGGGAGCAGACGTTTTCGTGCTCTGTTGCTAATGACGACTGCGATAGAAACAAGAGGCTTCAATTTCCCGTATTTCCTATACTTAGGAACTACAAAGCACCTCTCGTTATTGATGCCGCTTTGGTGTTAAGACAATACGTTCTTGACTATCGCAAGCAACATAATGAACCCCCGTCAGAATTCTTTGATCATGACTTTTACGGGTTTCATGACGGAAATATATTGGAAACGTGGAATAACTGGACGGGCAACGGGTGGTTGCTTGGCATTCCATTTGGAAATGAAAATATGTTTGATTGGATACAGCCGTTGGAATGGAAATATGAGATCGTGAAGCTAGTTAGTGATAACACTATGCTTGCTGGTGATTTATACGGCACGTGGTGGATTGAGAAATACTTGAAAGACAATTTCACTTCAGTACTGTCGTTGACTTCTTCTTCAGCTAGACTACCAGTTGTGCCTCAGTGTGTCTCAGAGGAAACTGATTCTCTTTCATGCAATTCGACTGACTTACATTCTATGGTTGCATTGGTGGCTACTGTTGCTTTACTGTTGTTACTCTGCTGTGGTGTTTGGATATACCAACGGCGAGAAAACATGCAGCAAGTGAAGAGGGTGATCACATCACCCGGTTTATTGATCATTAGTTGTACTGTGTTTGTTTCCATTGTGACCAGCATGTGGATAATAATGGGAGATGACGTTCTCGACTGCGACAACAGAGTCGATGACTTTCTTGTTACGTTGACCATTTCTGTCTTTTTTGCTGTGCTGCTTGTACACTTACTCGTGCAACTCACTTCCAGTCATTTGATGAAATTGGTCATCAAGTGGTTCGGGTTTCTGATTATTGTAGCAGTGGCGGTCGTCGTCTCGGCTGTGGCGCATCTAGATCAAACTGAGGAGATCGACGATGACTCCAACATTGTCAACCATTGTTACAAGGAACGAAGGAAAACTGTGTCTGTTGTGTCATATCTGTATGGCACCATTCTGTGTATTACATGCATTACACTGCTACTACGCAACATTTGCTCTAAAAATGGAGATTACATTGAAAGTAATCTTACTTTCAAGACTGTTGCTGCATTTCTGGCAATATTTATTGGAGTCGTATACACGGTCTTGGTGATCGTTCTTGTGTGGATCGACAGTCATGACTCGTGTGTTATAATGGGACGGATCTTCATCGTGTTAGCATGTTTTCCAATGATCGTGTGTTTGATCAACATCGTGGTATTGTTGCTTTCTGAACCAAGCAATGCTGTTGATGCATTCCATATGAAGTCTCCAGACATGGAATGTATGAGCACAACTCATAATTTCTACTGCATTCCTAATGTCTTGTTTCTCTAGTGGATAAACCGTATCCTCGGAGCAGATCTCATCTTTATGTGTTTGAGGGATTTCCTGAATTGACTGCAACGAGAGGTGGTACGTTTACAATAGACCAGGAGTTGTGTGATGAGATACATAAGGTGATCATTGAGCCACAGAGAATCAAGATTGTAGCGAATATAGGAAGTGGTGAGACATAGGGTTATGTGTCTGGCAAGAGGCTGTGTGTGTCATGATGGAGCGTGTGTTGGTGTTTGTATACAGGCAATTTTGGACAAGTTTTTAAGGGTATTCTTGATGATAGTACAAATGTCGCTATCAAAGCTGTTCAGGGTAAGGTTTTAATTATCTGATGTGCGTGTCTAATCATATTGTCAATCTGTTTGTTTGTGTATCTGTCTGTTTGTTTGTTTGTCTGTCCAATACATGTCTGTCTGTTTGTCTGTCTGTCTGTCTATCTGCTTGTCTGTCGGTCTGTCAATCTGTCTGTTTGCCTGTCTGTCTATCTGTCTGTTCGGTTGTCTACTTGTCTGCTGACATGCTTACTACTTGCATGCATTATACCATCTTCATGGTCACATGACTAACCACTACTCATTGACCCTGTCAGTCTGTACTATGTAAACCTGTACACACTGCTGTCCTATACTCTTGATTAAACTGCATAAACCATGTGCAGATACCGAGTGTGACAAACAAGTGAATGACTTTATTCGTGAGGGTCTACAGATGCAAGACTTTGATCATCCCAATGTCATGCAGCTTGTGGGCATTTGCTGGGCCAAACAGGAGAACGTTGATCTGAGACCATTCGCTCCATTGATTGTCTTGCCATACATGGAACTCGGCGACTTAAAAACATACTTGAGAAAGAGCAGACCCAGAAGAGAGTCTGACAAGGTAAACAAACGTCCAGAAAATGATTCCTGCATTACAGTCCATTTGTACTAATCAGGAAAGTCCCATCAGTTTGGTCCAGTTGGTCAAGTTTGGGCATCAAATTGCAAAGGGAATGGAATACCTTGCAGCAGCCGGGATTGTCCATCGAGACTTGGCTGCCAGGAACTGCATGTATGTGACAATATTTCTTGTGCTGTAGATGCCGCATGCTAGTTGGACTTTGAGCATGTTGTGTGAGGAAAATTTGTATTCTCACTTTGTGTGCATGCGTGTAGGGTTAATTGGGACTTGGAAGTCAAAGTGGCCGATTTTGGTTTGTCTCGCTTGATGACGGGAAAGGATTATTATCGGATGGGACAGTTCAGTCGTTTGCCGGTCAAATGGATGGCACCGGAATGTTTGACGGATTTGGTCTTTGCTACGAGTTCGGATGTGGTGAGGTTTATGTGGTGTTGTATTGAAATGAAATGAGTGTCTGTCTGTCTCTCGATCTGTTTGTCCCTGGTCTATTTGCCTGTCTGTTGATCGGTCGATCTGCTTGTCTCTTTGTCTGTCGATATGTGTCTCTTTGTCTGTCTGTCTGTTGATCTGTCTCTTTGTCTTTATTTGCCTGTCTGTCTGTCTGTCTATTTGTGTGTCTGTTGATCTTTTTGTCTGCCTGGTCTGGTCTGTCGATCTGCTTGTGTATTTGTCTGTCTGTCTGTCTGTCTTTTGATCTGTTTGTTTGCCTGCCTGTTGATTTGTCTGTCTGTCTGTCTGGACTGTCGATCTGTTTGTCTATCTGTCTATCTTGTCTGGTCTGTCTGTCGATCTATTTGTCTGTATCTTTGTCTGTCTGCCTGTCTATTTGTTTGTCTATCTGTCTGTCTATATGTTTGTATGAATGACTAACACATTCGTCTGTGCTGCCTGTAGTGGGCTTACGGCATCACATTGTGGGAAGTGATGACACTAGGACAAGTCCCCTACCCTGGAGTCGACAATCAAGATGTCCTTTCTTATCTGAGGAAAGAAAAGCGACTCGAGAAACCACCTGAATGCCCCAACAGAGTGTAAGTTCAAAACATTTTCTCAGTCACAATGGAGTATCAACAGCCAGTTAGTTGTGCATGACTAAATGCATCATTTCATTGCACTACCAGTCAACACATTGAACCAGTCAGTAGACCATCTGTATGACATTGTATCGCTATAGATACGATATCATGCAGAGATGTTGGAAAACACACGCAGAGCATCGTCCGACCTTCGGTGACATAGTGGCAGACATCGAAGACTACCTCTCTGAACTCATGAATTACTTCGATCCGTTTACATACTCTGGTAGAGAAACTCCACCTCCCGATCCTTACACAGCATGGCGCTTGATGTCGATCTCTGAGGAGGTGGAACACGATGAAAATGTCGAGAAATCAGTAGAAGAAAACACACGAATGAAAAACCAATCAGACATCGTTGCATCGAAAAAGAAACCTCAACCGAATGCATCGGGTGGTGGTCATGGTGGTAGCAAGTCGACCATAGCACGGATGGTTCTGAGTATGACTAAGGGGGCGTCGCTTGGGATGGTTCGACGAAGTAGCAGCAATGCTCTGTTTGTGGATGCTCATAATGCCACGAACGTGATAGACAACAGAAGCAAACGAGAGGTATCCGTGTGAGTAAGACGACCGTTTTAGTTACGAGTCATCCCACTGCAGTTTTGGATCGTATTGTCGACTACGTGACAGTCGATCGTGTCTAGAGATTTCCTCAAAAATCACATTTTTGATTATGCAATGTCATGACTGGTAGTACAGTTGATTATGTCAATACCAAGTGAGTCAAGATTTCTGATGATATTTTAATTAATTATTTCATTTGTTGTGAATGTATTGTACTGTGACCCAGTAGACTCGGCCAATACATCTGCAGTGTTTGGTCCTCGATTGCATTCTTGATATCCGACCATATCTTGTAGGTACAGTACACCGTGTAGCACATATAGTGCTGGCTGCATGGTCATCAGGGCTTTGTCCAATGCTTATTGCCATAGTTTTCGTTATACACATTCAAAAATACATTTGTGTTCTAACCAGCTAGTCCCAGCATTTCTCTCACTGTAGTACTTATAGAAACATTGTCGTTTTACTATGCAACACAAGTGTACATCACAGACGCCACAATAGGTCTTTATCCTGGTGGCATTTGCTGCTGGATAACCAGCTTGTGTTAGTGTATCACTGCAGACTCAGACTCGTCTAACTTCAGCAAATAGAACTTCATGCGCGAGGGCTTTGTTGAGTCGAGATGCTAGAGCATGGACTCTCTGTGCGCCTACTGTCAGTCGATACGACCTACCTGCAACGAGCTGTTCAACCAATTTGGATTTAAATGTGAGATAGGGTTGTTTCCGAGGTTTCTGGCTGTTGTATAGAATGTGTGCGTTGAGAAACTGTGATTCAGCATCGTGCCAGAAAATCCTCTTCCACTCTTTTTAGTCTGTCGGCCGCCGTTGTAAAGAGTGATGAGTTGATCGCCTTTATCCACCTCCCTCCTCATAAAAATGTTATAATCTCTCAATGCCATAGGGCCATCCAACATGATACGCTCACAGCCCCAGCTTCTTCTCACTTGGCACCATTTGCTATGCTCCATGATGGGGTGAATAGTGGAAATCACTCGCACCAGACGTTTGTCTTTCCATGTAACACACAGCAGGGGAGACGAGACTCTTTAGTCAATCATCCCAATGGCTGTGCGATTCTCCTCGGCTTTGTTATCTGTATTTCTCGTGGAAAACCCTCCTGTCCTTGATCGTTCCACAAGCGAAGATCTTCCATTCTTTTAGATGAAGGTACAGGTCTGGGTTGGTGTAGAAATTGTTAGTGTAGAGGTGGAGTGCTCGGTCTTCCAAACCACGAAAGTCCATACACAACCCGGTTGCCAAGGAGACCATGCTGTTTCTCAGTGAGGTTCTTTTCGGTGTATACAGAGGAACGGTAGATGCAACCGGTTTTGGCATCACTGAGTGTCCAGACCTTTATGCCCCATTTCGTTGGTTTTTTTCTTCATATACTGACGAAAGCCAATGGATCCTTTGAACGGGATCATGGCTTTGTCGACGGGGCTGATGTTTCCTAACCAAGAGATCATGGAATTCTCTGACTTTGTAAAGTTTGTCATAATTCGCTGAACCACGTGCCGGTTCCTCGGTCCTGTTTGATATATGGAGGTACCTGGAGATCAACATAATAATGATACTAACGACAGTAAAGTAAAACAGAAAATACAAAAATATACCTGGAGATTGCCGTGAACCTGTTTCTTGACATAACGTTCGGTATTCCAAACAGCCGGAGACTCGAATGTTTTTGCTGCCAGTAGTAAGCAACTCTCGGCAACTTGACAATCCCCATGGCGATGACCAAGGCAATGTAGCACTGGAGCTCTCCAACCGATAGAGATGTCCACTTGTTGTGAAATATTCGGGCTTGGCCGTGTGAAACACCTCTGCGTACACATTGGTGTAATCCGTGATAAACTGCCATACTTCGTCATCAAAAATCTTGCTAAAAATGGACAGCTGTGTGCAGTCGGGCTTGTCGAAAGTTGGTCTAGGTGATGGACCAGAGTACTCAGGAATAGGCAGCAAGCTGTCGGCTTTCTCCCAGTCAAGCTCGTACGTGTCAATGTCACCCATTGTGGACAAACGTTGAGGTTGAGATAGTTGAGCGACAGCTTGCCCGGCACGTGGTGCTGGTCTGGCAGTATGGACACAGAAGGGGGAGCTGACGGTTGGTTGAACAGCTACAGGTAGGCCAGTCGTCATTGCTGGCAAAGGACCACCAGCAGCACCACCAGCAGCACCAGTCGTAGTCAAAGGGGCGTCTAATACAGAGCTGGTACTAATAATCAGTACTGCAATGTAATTGAAAATTACCTGGTAACTGTACATCGTCCTCATCGGTCAGTAAATCAGTCGTAGCCATTGATTGTGATGGCGGTGACGGCGTTCCTCTAGATTTCTTTGGGGAGGGATGAAACAAAGGATCGTCTAACACAGAACGGTTAATAACAATTAGTATTGCAGTGTATAGAAATCGTCGTCATCACCATCACTTGCAGCAGCAGAGTAAAAAATTGTTTACATTGGCCATTACTCTACAACCAAATAAAGTACAGTAATAGAAAATTGTGTACCCATTGGGTCAATAAATTCACTTTGCTCCATTTCGTCTATTTAATCATTAGCATATAATATACCACAATTTCATCAGACTGATCGTTACAATGTACATCATTAGAAATTACCGTCTGCACCATCTCTGTCGGTGCTGTTAGTATCGTTCGCTGTTGTTGTATCTACTGTGTCGTGAGACTGACCTTCTGTAAGTGAAGCAAACTATTATAGCAGACCTCTCAACTTTTCTTCGCATTAAATCGTGAGACTGTCTTTACTAAATGACTACGCCCATTAAACGTGTCCAAAGTTGGCGTGGTTACGTCATTTGGCCTCGCTTTACATTTCTGTGCGCACACCAAGGCTTCGCCTCAAACTTCCAAACGTTACTTTTTACTGCATACCCTCCACGGATAGCCCAGATACAATCAAGCAGAGTCGTCTAGTTATGAGAGTCTAGTTCAGAGAAACCGCTATGTCTGGACAGATGGAGCTACACAAAGCGACTGTGAGTGTCTCACAGTAGGGTTGTCGGGTGAAAGGACTGGCAATCGTGAGAATTGGGCACAAATCGTGAGACGCGCCGGTAAAAATCGTGAGTCACGACGATTAATCGTGAGGGTTGAGAGGTCTGTTAATTAGTTAGAGTATGGTCTTTCAAATGATGGCATTTATGCGTACAATGCATGCCATCATTATCTGGTTCATTCAAACAAGAGGTAGGTTGATATTTACCTTCATCACGTGACTACATCCTACTATGGCTTATCATCTATCACATTCACAGCAATTCAGACACTTCACTAGTTTACTAAAATGAAGACTTCAAGAGACGTGTTTCATTAAATAAGTTTACATTTAAATTAGATGAACTTGTCACAAGCACTTTAGCGTGCGTTAGGCCGGATACCAGGAATGTAAAAGCTCTGTGAATGTAACTATACTACACGCAGCTTATCCTACCTCTCATCTCATGGTTCTGGAAAGGAGAGGGATCGTCGGACAAGACGCCGTCTATCACCCCGTCAGCGAGAAGCGTTTGGCCTCCGTCGTACTTCGAATCGACGTCAGACCCTAATCTCGCGCAGTCCGTCCTCGCCGCTGTTTTGTGCCAAGTCTCCGTCTAACAGCACTGTATTTGTAGCCGTATCCTTGACGAAGAAGCGTCTTGAGAGTGCCATCTGGCATCAAACCGGGTGTACACTGTCACTGTAGTAAATTCTTTTCTCCGGGAAACAATGTGCGCAAGCGCAATCATGTTGGATTATGCAAATAATAAGCTTAACGTGCGCTACAAAATTAAAACTATTTTTACTACTCTACTGTAGTACTGTAGAGTAATTATAATCTTGCGTCGCACACAGTATTCATTTATTATACTAGCACCAAAGCTTCTATATATTTTGCAATCCTAATTCTAGACCAGGTTGCAGTTGTTGGCCTCGGTAGCGCGCGTTCAGTTTGGTCAAATCGAAAGTTAGGAGTGGGCTGCATCATACTGACGACGTCAACGTATTCAGTCTTCCACTGTATGATTTCCTTTGACCTCACCGCCCACTTTTACACATCAGGTGTGATGATGCGAGTCAACGAGACCACATAGCGCTCATTTGGACGTTGCTATGGGCCAGACGAGGCATCTTCCTCTCTTCTCCGTCCTCCTTCTCGTCACTCTCATTCCTCCGACGCTCACAACATGCCCCGCGGACCCACCAAACTGCCCCGGCATTCGCAACGGTATCCAACAGTCTGCAAACTCAACGCACATCATCGCCGGTGTCTTCTCCGTGTCTGCATGGCGCGTCAAAGCGTCCGACACGCGCAACCAGGACTGCAGTCTATGCGCCGACTCGCGCCTCACTGACGGAAGTGGTTCGGCGCCCGTTCGCGGGCCTGCAGCCTCTCGCCCGGCGGGGTCCTCGACGGTGAGTCGCACTCTGCGTTTCGCCGTCGAGCAATCGGAAGCTCTCATACTGGCCACGCAGCAGTTGAACGATGCGACGTTCTCACACTTCGGCTACGACATTACGGATTCGTGTGGAAACCATTTTGGCACAGACTGCATACAGACACTCGACCCAATGTCTACCACATTGGCTACTATTGTCGGTCCTTATTACGCGGATGCGAGCGTCTCGTTGGACAACAGTGAAGTTTTATCGATTTTCTCGCGTCTCGGCGCGACGAACAGCTCAACGGGTCGATTGATATTCTCTCTTCTTGATGTTCCGTTTTCCTACACGCAAGCAATGCGCCCGTTTGCGACCGGGAAGGGATCGGCGCAGGTGATTATGCTGCAGCCAAGTTGCGAGCTACAGGCGCTCGCCGCCGTGGATTTCGTCGCGCGGGTGGAGTGGTTGGATGTGACGGTGATAGGGAGCGGAGACGCGTGCGGGACAGCAGCGTTGCGTGTGTTCAAGGAGGAGCTCGACAGGAAGGGCATTGCCTGCCATTTTGAGGTAAGGCATGCGTGCTTGTTGGCTTCATATCCGTGGTGTGCCACGTCAGAGTGCATCTAGGTAGAGTTCACATCATTATGTTTGCCTGTTTTCTATGTATCCAAGCATTTGATTTTGTTACTGTGTTATTTAGTTAGCCATGCTGAGTGTTGAGTGTTGTGTTGTGTTGTACTAAAACATGTTTGTTACTCTGTATTGCATATGCATAGTATTGTGAGCTTAATTTAGACAGTTATATCAGTACGTGTATGCACAAGACATCAGACTAGAGGTCATTTGCACTAACATGTTCCAACATTTCCGGGGTAACAGCAGATTAGGTAAGGCAGGGCAGGGTGGGATATTGGGTGGGGCCCAGTACCAGGCTCATACCAAATTTCCTAGAAGAGTAAGTACAGCTCTAGGGAATCTGGTAGGTACTGAATATCCTATGAAATTTGAATATCCTAGGAAATCTGAATATTCTAGGATAGCTGGTATGTACTGAATATCCTAGGAAATCTGGTACATTTATCCAATATCTTAAATTGTTTAATGCAATACAAATACCCGATATGCTAAGAAATGTACTGGCTAGAGTGCCAGTCAGTGTTCTCCCCAGAAATCTTAGAAGGCAGAGCGGAATACTCTGTAAAGTGGCTGTTACCCAATGCCAGGCCCAATGGCAGTTATATACCAACTTGCACATGAACACTAAAGTGCGTTCACGAATTAGAGGGACTAGTGGAATGTAGGGTACACCTTAAGGCATGGCGTAGTGTTTGTGTAAAAGGGATGTTATATTGTCACAGGAGGCAATTAACATCTATGTTTCAGAGCCTATGGTGTCAATGACAAATTAGTTAACTATAGTGTTAGGTGAAAGTGAAAGTGTATGTATGAAGGTGTTGCCTCTGGCTGCCTTGCTGCCTTGAAACGCGGTTTGCTTCATGATGCAATGATCTACTAAAACTTGTACTTTTGCTATAACCCGTGACAACAGACCTGAACGTTTCTAGGCGCTCACTGGTTGTATGTGTCAGTTGTCCCTTCTAGGAACAGCTGTATGTACCAGATACATACACTCATTCACTTCTGGCTCAGAGAAACGTCTGGAAACCACGAGAACTTGACTAATTTGACCATATCAAAACCAAACTGACCAGCCATTTAGTGCATTCTTGAGCGTTGATGGCATCACTATGAGGACTCTGACCTCCTCTGACCTGTAGTTATGCTGCACAGCACAACACAGGGATTGCTGGGTTTACGATGGAAAACATCAAGCGTCTGTGTAGAGAAGGTATAGCAAACGTTACTGTGGAAAAGTGGGCAAACTGCGTGAGGCACGTGCATGTACGTGAGAAGGTGGAAAAGCATTACAGGACAATACACCGTCTGCTAGGCGACGTTGTGGAGCAGATGGTCATTGAATTCGAAGTTTGTCCTGAATCAGAAGATTTGTCTTCGTGTGAAACTGAAAATTCCAAGGAGGAAGAGTAGAAACGGATCCTAGACGCACTCTTTCCTAGCTAACTGACACTTCAACTGGAAAGTTTACTGTGTTGGGTTACTGTTAACAGCCTGCTAGCTATAACAATTATGTACTTAGCTTTATGCAATTAACCCTAATCCCGCCTTTCTCCGCCCCCTAACTCATTAAAATACAGGAAATTGGCTCTACTAACTTCAGTTACATCTCTGTAGCCCAACGGTGAGTGTAATTAGATCCAGCAAGTGAAGAGCTTTCGATTGATACCAATATCCGCCCGGAGGGCAACACATTCGTCGCACAAATGGCCACATTCTACCAGTCTCTCTAATGCGTGAACACACTATAGCTGTGAAAGCATGGTTAGTTAATTAGGGGATCATGTGTCGGTGTAAAAGTGTTAGTGTTCCCCACAATTAAATGCCACCCGCTTTCTTAGTTACTTAATTTAATAAGCTTACTTGAGATCCTCAAGTCTTGGCATCTGGATGATCTACTTTACCTGAAAGCTTAATTGCTTAGAATAAGGCAGAGCCGTCGCTCTGCCAGGAGATCCTGGGGAGAACACTGTGCAGCAGCAGCCTTTGTAGTAGAGAATACCTTCTTCTAGAATAAATAGCTTTACCTTCTGTCGCACCTTGCACTTCTGACTAGCTAACAGACAAACCTATACCACACGTAGCCTCCTCGCCTTGTGAATAAGATGCTGTTGCCAAGTAGTTATAAACTTGGACATAAAGCTCCTTGTCAGCTTTCGTGAAAGAGCTGCAACTGCCAGCGGCATTAGTTAGCATTTTCGAATGCAACTCTTTGAGCATGTGCAAAGATATGAACTAGAAAACGGGCGATATCACCCAGAAGCATGCAGCCAGTATACATTTACGTTCGAGTCTAAGTTACCTGGCTGGTAATTTTGATTAGAACAACTCGCTGAT
>NC_085090.1:6587617-6622617 GCF_963422355.1 Corticium candelabrum
ACAGATCGACGAATACAATTGAGAGAGTCAATAGCGAAGTCATACACACATGTTCCATCTTGATTCTAATGATTTTTTGAGTTATTCTCTGGTCTGTGGCCTAGTGGCTTCGGTTTTTCTACAGCACATGCAGTTAATTACAGTAAACGCAAATATCATGAGAACTGTGAGGCCGTGCCTTCTGCGTGTGCGTTATGTGGACGTGGCATTTGGTACCTGGTGTCCTGGGAATGTACGCTAAATCCAAGGAATTTGAGTGTCCAAGTCCTGGGGTTTCATGTCCAGAGGTTGGCAGGTATGATAGCGCCAGATGAGCATCCCTGGGTTATCATTGTTTTAACCTCGTTTGACAGAGAATATACCGAATACCCGATTTACGCTTTCATGGACGAATGTTCTGTCTGTCTACGTTATACTTCTGAGCAACAAGTTGAAAGAATGTTGTGCTGGCGTCTAAAACAGCTGCAAATGCTGCACCGGCCATTTCAACCTTGGCCACCCTCGATAGCCCATGTTTCGAGATGATTAGAAATAGTAACCCTGGGTAAGGTACTAGTAGTAGGGATACGTTTCGTATGTCATTGTTGTTGTTGTATTGTATGTATTATGCTACCATAATAAGCAGACATTGCCATGTGTGGCAAATTTTCATTGCTTTGAAACATGGGGCATTATTCAAGTGTGACATTCAGCATATGAGCATGGGGCAATAAATTGCGGAGACACAGTATATCAAGTGGTCGTTGCATTGGTCTGATGGTCTGATGCATCCGAAAAGCAGAGAATTTATCAAGTCATGTTTACAATATAATCGACTTTGTTGCGTTTGGAATGATGTGTGGTTTCTCTGGTCGAATACTAAGGGTTGGTGATGTAGTGCTTTACGAAGGTTTATGTCTTCACTACTTACATGTTACCTTATTGTAAACATGTTTCTTGTATGACTCTTCTAATCATTTGAGCAGCGAAGCTGAGAGGCAAATACGTTTGCAGGGTTCTCACTAGAGATTCTGGGAAGGGTGACGGGATGGGCGGGTCCATGTTTAAGTCAGGCATGCGCACTTGAGTCGATCTAAATGAGGTATAGCTATTGTGTGTAACATACGTTCAAGTGCCCTGGCAAGGAAATCAACTTCGGCCACCACTCAGCCCTTCTTAGCAATGTTTATAGGTTGGGCATGCGTAAGTTTCATGGACGAAACTACAGAAAGTCTGTCTAGTCAGGCGTTGATGACATGCACAGACCAATGTTGTTGATTTGCAAGAAGTCATGACTAGTCTAGAGTAGATTGTAGGTGCTACACTTCCCGTACATTGTCACAAGACGTGTGCTTTCCGTGCCACGGGAACAGCATTTGGGACTATCAATGCAGCGCATCCGGCTGCAGTTATCACGGGTACGTACGGAGCTAGGCTATTGTTCCGCGTTCTTTTGTAAAGGCCTGGATTTGTGGCTAATGTCTCCTTTACTAAGTAATATCGTATTGTGTTTCAATACTGTAGTATGGAATTCTCATACATTCCCTATAGCTGTCAACCTTTGGACTCCTAGCTACCGTTTCTGAGCGTGGCGCACTCCTACTGGAGCGTGGTGTAGCGCCACGCTGCCATGCTGTAGCGAGAACCCTGCGTTTGAGTTTATTGATGTTGTTGTGATTATATGTTTGATTCCTAGAGATTGAGAATTCAAAACAAGTAAACGATTTTATTCGGGAGGGACTGCAAATGAAGCATTTTGCTCATCCGAATGTGATGGAGTTGATCGGCATATGCTGGATGAAGCAACACAACGCGGCCGTCACGCTGTCCGCTCCGCTGATCGTGTTGCCATACATGGAGTTTGGTGATTTGAAAACATATTTGAGAAAGAACAGACCAGGAAAGGATCCAACGAATGAGGTGAGAAAAATTGTGTTTTAGGGATTCCGTGTGTGATAATTGTTGATTGATTATGTAGGGCAATACGATCAGTCTGGTTCAACTGCTCAAGTTTGGCCATCAGATAGCAAAAGGAATGGAGTATCTGTCAAACGCCGGGATTATTCATCGAGATCTTGCTGCAAGGAACTGCATGTATAATGCAACAGTTTCTATTTTTTTCTGTTTTTCAGTGTATCGTTTGTATTGTAGGGTGAATTGGGATTTGGAGATTCGTGTCGCCGACTTTGGTTTGTCTCGTTCGGTCGAAGGAAAGGATTATTACCGAATGGGACATTTCAGTCGTTTACCAGTGAAATGGATGGCTCCTGAATGTCTAATTGATCTGATCTTCACTTCGAGCTCCGATGTGGTGAGTGTGAGTTTCATACTTTGTCTGTATTTTGTCATTTAGACATACAACTTAGTGTATGACAAATCGTCTCATCTCTGAGTAGTCCCCAGGCAATGATACGTTAAAGTTTTATTTGCCCAGTCATTACTCTGGTTGCCTGTAAACTAAATGAAATAGGCTTTTCTGTGTGTTCCTTTCGAAGTCTTGGCCTCATTGAGGCATCCTCACTGCCTTCTTTTGTGGTGCACTTGGTCTTCTAACTACTTCAGTGACATCACTTGAAGCTGACTGATCATCGTCTGATAAATCACGTTCACTTGTAGTTTCAAAGTTTCTTCTGCGATGGGTGATTGTTGTTTGGAGGTAAGTGGTGTTTGGTACTACATGGACAAATTGGTTAATATGGAAACTGGAAGGATTGGCTTCTAGTACTGCAGATGACAAGGTGGACCACGTAATGTATGACTTCAGTTTGGTTAGTCTGAGAATCCCAGGGTTATCCCTGGGCAACCAATTTGTCCTACACTGCAACTGGTATGCATGAATGCCTTCGTGCATTTGTTTACCCTGCCTACTCTTGTATCACCCCATTATCCATCAAGTCCCCATCCCCGACTTTATCCCTTCATCTAACATTTTCACACCTAATCCCCACTTAAGTTGTGTTCATTGGCACCCAGATGAAAACATTTAGCGCATAGGTTGAGTTCTCAGTCATGCCAAGACGTATTCCCTCATTTACAGTAGAAACGAAGTGCCTCATCATAGAATGGCATTGTCAAGGGATCTCTATTGGTCTGCACATAGGGCGCTGGTTGAACGACCCATGAATCCATGATGTACTGGAGGAGACGGGTTTGGGCTGTAGGGAAGATGACTTGCATCGTGTATTTGTTCTTGATGAGTACAGAGTTCACAGGTGTGACAAAATCTGAGCTGCGTATAAGAACACCGACCTTGTGTATGTATATACTCTGGTGGATGTACCACCATTGCACAGCTTGATGTTTTGGCAAATAGACATCCTGTTTCTGTATACAATGTGTCCTTGAAATTGTGTGCACCACGGCAACTGTGTGACCCCCTTCGGTGTCCCCCTTCGCTTCCCTGTCACAACAAACGTGCTGAATTGAAGTCGTGTGTCAGTTGTGGTATATGGGTCTGCAGACTAGTTGTTTATGGACTCCAACTCTGACGCAGAATTTGAAGGCTTTAGTGAATCTGAGATGACAGACTATTAGTAGATAGTACAGTACCGGTAACAGCAAAGGTTGTTGTAGCAAACTTGAGTTGTAGTAATTAGTCAAACACTTTTTCACCAATTAGCACCTAAAGGTGTGATGTTCTCAAGCAAAACCCCATCTCATACTTCATAGACTAAATCCTGGGTTACAATATTGACGCTGACATCGACATTGATGCTGACGCTGGAATAGAAAGGAAGTCTATTCCAGCATTGGTGTCAGCGTCAACATCAAAGGATGCCGCCTGCGTCAAGGCAGTGTCTTTGATGGTGTCAATATTAATGAATCAGCTTTAAGGTGACGTGCCATGGGGTGGGGTGATACAAGAGTAGGTATGGTAGTAGACTTGATGTTGTACTGTGCTAGTGAAGGGTGCAGCTTTTGTATGTTTTTGTTGATTTTTGTGTTTATGTTTAGTGGTCGTTTGGTGTAACTTTATGGGAGGTGATGTCGTTGGCTCAAGTTCCCTACCCTGGAGTCGATAATCAAGACATTCTTTCGTACTTGAAGCGAGAGAAGAGACTGAAGAAGCCCGACAAGTGTCCGGATAGAGTGTAAGTTGTGGAGGAACCTTGAAGTTTGTTCTGTTGTATGTGTTGTAGTGCTAGTGTTCTGCTCGAGTGTTGAAACAGAGACAACACACACATACTCGTGCAGGCACACACTTACTCATGTCAGACATAGACAGACAGACAGACAGATAGATAGACAAAATACAGACAGACAGACAGACAGATAGACAGACATAAAGACAGACAAACAGACAGACAGCTGCAGGCAGACACACACAGACATAGACACAGACACACATGCATGCACACACACACACACACACACACACACACACACACACACACACACACACACACACACACACACACACACATGCATGCACACACACACACACACACACATGCATGCACACACACACACACACACACACACACACACACACACACACACACACCACTGCACTACCACCACCAGCCAGCCATGTAAACCATAAAGAAAAACTAAAGCAATAGACAGTCATATGTGAGATACCAGCACATCGACCCAACCAACCATTCTTTAATTTTTGTTGCCTCCAATATCTTACCATGTCTACTAACACGCCATAACCCATTTTATCTAGTTATGAGATCATGCAGCAGTGCTGGAAAACACAACCAGACAGTCGACCGACATTCAAAGGCATCGTGAAAGACATCGAAGAGTATCTGGCCGAAATTATGAACTACTTCAACCCACTGGATTCCAAAGGTCGACGCCCATCCGATCCGTACATCACATGGAACTTGATGCCTATAGCTGAGGAGGACGACAGCGATGCAAGCAGCACTGGCCAACTCGAACAAGCAACGACAGCTGAACAATCCGTCATGATAAGACAACAGACTTCGGATCGTCGGGTGAATCCTTTCGAACAAAAGCAACACTCTGTGGCGAACTCGGATAGCAGAAACATAGTTCAACGGTTCGTTAACTTAGCCAGGTCAGTCTCGTTTGGAATGAAACGACGCAGCACGACGAACATAATGTTCAACAAGAAATTTCGACACAGCACCCACTTGACACCAGGAGATAGCAGGTCATTATGACCATCTTGATTAGTATACTGTGTACGTTATTTAGGTAAGTGCAAAAGAAAGTTATTGTTTGATTGTTGTATTGGTATGTAATGACAGGTGTATGTACAGTGTGGCTGCTAGTTGATAGGTGCGCATGCGCTGTATTTCAACTGGCTGCCTAGCCGTCTGTCTTTCTACTGACATAATTGTGGTTACTAGTTTTACAATGCAGGTGTGGCGGTCGATTGCCATGGCAGTTTTATACAAAAAGGTTGTGGATTCCATTTCAGCTACAGTACATTTTAGGTGCGACAGAAATATATCATTCATTCATTATATCATTCATTCATTCATTCGTTCATTCATTCGTTCATTCATATATATTTGAGAGATATTGCCATCACAACAGATATACTAAAAAATTATATATATTAAAAAAATTAAAAAATTGAAATTTAAAAATTTGAAATTTGAAATTTAAAATGGCAGAAAGACCCACTGACCGTAATGCAAATTTAAAAAATAAAAACGTTATAAAAAATTAGAAATTAAAATTAAAAAATCCAAATTTGAAATTTGAAATTTAATATTTAAAATGGCAGAAAGGTCAGTGGGTCTTTCGGCCATTTCAAATTTTAAATTTTTAAATTTTACATTTTCGAAATTCAATTTTTCAATTTTTTGTGTTGAAATTTTAAATTTTATTTTAGCGTTACCATTTTTAAAAAATTTGCATTAAATTTTCAAATTTTAATTTTTAAAAAATCAAAATTTTATTATTTCAAATATGTAAATTTTTAGGTGCAGTATATTAGAAATTGCTTTGCCCACAAGAAAGCGGACGTAGTTGTATATATGAACTGATGGCTGGATTTAAACTAACGGAAATTAAACGCTCATTCGTTCTCTCAAATAATTTGAGTACATCAGAAAAAGAAAATTTGAAAGAACGAGTAGGAGTGTACGCGGTAGGGAGTCCATTGGACGGCGTAGGGGTTCATTCCAACGCGTGCTGATACGCTGATTCAATTAAACTAGGCGCGGTTTCTGCTAATCACATCAGCACGTTTCCTGTACCGTGTTTCTGCACCTGTACGTACGCTGCTTCAGACAGTTACTAACTTTTAGTAACTCGAAGTGCATGGTCGCGTCATTACTGTAGATGTAGGAGTACGATTGGCCCAACTGCAAGTTGCACTTCATGTCTAGATTTTGTACATCACATAGAACACTACCCCATAGTGCAGATAGAACCTCTACAACCTCATGCTGTGTCTCTCCTGTGCCGTGAGAACAGAACCCACACTGACTACAAGTGAATTACGAGACCAAATAGTAAAGGTGGACACGCACGCAGTGCTCATGGCAGAGGGCCTAGGGAACGTACGTGTACCGTACTGCTGACACGCCCCTCCCCTCGACGGTACCGCGTCCAACTACTACATTTACGTATGTCGTACTGTACCGGTAGACTAGTCGCCAATTCAATACCAATTAACGTTACACAAGCAACGTACTGCATGATTGCGTGAATTTCGTTTGTACTGCATCGTAACCTTTCTACGTAGTCTCTCTCTACTTAGCTAGAATGCATCAACACGCAGCTAGAGATCCTCTAGTATCAGTGTATCAACATCAATTAGGGGTTTCCTCCTGTATCGTTGAAGGACGCCCCCACACTACACATAGAACACACGCACACACACTAAACCGAGTTTTGTGTCCAGGATATTGAGCGTAGTAAGGCACAGAATTTATTTGCCGATGAGCTAGTTGCTGCCTCCTTCCATGTTATCCAGGAGCAACTTATCTTAGAATGCGTCCAATGCGTTTGTCACCAACTCTTAAGTCCTCCTGCTTGAAGATACCCTTTCATCATCTTTCTTCCGTACGCTTGACCAACCTAGGTAGAGACGTGTGTGTCATAACGGCAAAAGTCTCCATCTATTTATACGGGTTTAGTAAAAAGAGAACATATTACTTCTCTAACAGCTGCCTGGACTACCATCCTCATATCAAAGTCAGATAATGCAGAACGATAATAAATGTTTTGCTCATGACAAAATCGTCTAGCGGATCGTTCAGAAAAACCTTTGACTCCAGGATGTCTTCTTAGAAGTATATAACTTATGTTTGAGTGCGATAGCCCAGCTTTCGCCATTTCTTGAATTTCTCTCTCGTCCATCCGTGACTCAATTTGATACGATGTGCCTATACTGTACGTGCTGCACTGCGGTATAGGTTACAGTTAATTAGTTGGGGAATTCCCAAGTTTGTCGCGTCTGCATGGCTGTCCGGAAACTCGCGTATCTGGCTACGTAGCTACTAAAATTTAGTTAGTCGGCGCTGTCAGCTCTCACGATCCAGGAGAATTTCCAAAGCACCATCGACCACCAACGTGATTGTGCCCTCCACAACCTCGTAATGCTAGCGATCTTGCCGAACATGTGACAGCATTGTTTCAACGCACGCTCTACGGATCAACCCCTACCGAGTGCTAAACGATGTCTTTGACTCGGATCCGTGTTCATTGTGTGTGCGTGTGTTCTATGTGTAGTGTGGAGCGTCCTTCAACGATACAGGAGGAAACCCCTAGTTGATGTTGATACTGATACTAGAGGATCTAGCTATATTTCAGCGCTGAAATCGTATTGTGAATGGTACGACGCTTGTGACGCGTACTTGCCACTCCCACGCAAGACAACGTGACAGGACGCACGCGACGCGACGCTCATGAGGCTGTAACTGTAACGCAATGACTTCAAGTTTTCTCAAATAAAATTTGTTCTTGTAAAATTGATCCGGGAAACTTCCGGTTTAGTCACATGCAGGAAATGGCCTTACAATTTTGCGATGGTCTGTACATACACCGGTCTTTTTAATAAAATGAGCACCTCTTAGTATTTTAATTAATTAACTTACATTCATGTTAGTGCCACTGTCAGTCATGCCTCGACCTCCCAGACCCGTGTAGCGCATGGGACATCGATTGTATGTAGGTGTACCAGGCGACAGTAGTCTAGAAAAAATTGCAAAACAGACGCCGCAAAACTGCGAAAACCTGGATAAATGAGCGGAACCGACGCTATCGACGTCACACGAGAAGGTCCGGCTGGCCACTTGTTCCTTACTTGTCGAGATGGCTAGACGTGTTGTTCTACTAATATGTACTCTCATGTTGCTATTGGAGTTTTCCTCCACGCACGCGGCCGACGCCGACTGTCCCGCGCAGCCGCCGAATTGTCCAGGCGTTAGCAACGGCATTCGAATGAGCGCCAATTCGACTCACACACTTGCCGGCGTCTTCCCCGTCTCTCTCTGGCAAGTCGTTAGGAACGAGTGCTCTCTCTGTGCTGACGCGCCTCGAAGCAACTCGACTGGCGCGACCGATAGTACCACAACCAGTTCCAGCACTCAGCTCTTTGCTGTGGAGCAATCGGAGGCTTTGATAGTCGCCACGGAGCTCGTCAACAGTATGACACACCTTGACGGGTCTGTTAATTTCGGGTACGACATTAGGGATTCGTGTGGAAATCATATGGGAAGTGACTGTATCAACACACTCGACCCACTTGCTAACACGTTGGCTACTGTTGTTGGTCCTTACTACGCGGGTATGACCGCCTCGTTGGACGACGATGAAGTTTTGTCGATTTTCTCGCGTCTCGATGCGAAAAACGGCTCAACGGATCGACTGATTTTTTCCCTCCTCGACGTCCCGTTTTCCTATGCGCGCACTATGGGCCGGTTCGCATCCGGGAATGGGTCCGCGCAGGTGATCATGCTCGAGCCGAGCTGCGAGCTTCAGGCGCTTGCGGCTGTCGATTTCATCGCGCGGAAGAGGTGGTTGGATGTGACGGTTTTTGGGAATGGAGATGCGTGCGGAAGGGCCTCGTTGCGCGCGTTCAAGGAGGAACTTGATCGGAAGGGCATCGCCTGTCATTTTGAGGTGATTATTAATTTTATAATTATGTAAAAATTAGTCTCTCTCTGCATGCATTATGGACGCGACTACTCAAGTGATCTTGTAACTCTTGTGTGTAACTTAGGATCAGTTGGTGTTTACTGTTATGAGAGTATTTTTCTTTACTGTAATTTCTAACTGCTCGTAAGTGTTCTTGTTTTGTTGCAGGTGATGTATGTTCAAGTAAGACCCGAAGAGTCCACAAATGAAACAGCAAGAACAGTGCAGATTCTTATGCCCAATTATCAAGAAATTGTATCACCTGTGGAGGAGGTTGTCGGACTGTTGTCTACGAGGAAGCACATTGTCGTTCTCTCCTCATTTATATTTGCAAACAACTTGCTGAAGACACTCACGTCTGAGTTACTCTCCTCCACGAGTCTACTATTACCCACGTACTCGATTCTTTTGGGTTCTTTTTGGGGCGATCCTCAACATGTAACTCGCTTTGAAAGGGAAGCTACTACGCTTACAGAGATCAAAGAGATTGATGAATTTTATGCTCTTAGAAATAATATAAATGGGATAAGGAGATTTCAAGAGCACATGTCATCTATTCAGTTACATTCTCCTCGTTTTAAGAATAATAAGTTTATACAGAGATATTGGGAAAATGTCAATTTGTGCTCTCTCGATGGCTCCAGTGGAACACAATGCACGGATGACAATCCCTTTCTTGTGAGTGATGTACCCATTCTGAGGAATTACAAATCTGTACTTATTTTAGATGCAGCAGCTATTGTAGCAAAGTATATCTATGACTACCACAATCAAACAGGCAATGATTCATCCAATTTGTCCAAAGATGGGTTTTTTGATTTTTAGAGGGAAATGTTCTTGAAGTGGAGAACGAGTGGACGGGTAATCGATGGTTGTTTGGTATCCCTGGCGGCAATGGAAGGTCGTTTGAGTGGGTGCAGCCTATGGAATGGACATATGAGATCATGCAATTGCAATTAGACAAGAGAATGTTTACTGGCGATGTGTACGGAACGTGGAGCATCAGACTCAATCGGACAAGCAGTCAACATACTAGATTACTGAAGTTGAACTCATCAGATCTTCTAAGTGATTTGGAGACATCGTGTGTATCGATAATGTCTTGTACCTCAATAGACTTGAATAGTATGACAGCACTCGTGGTTGTCATTGCAGTTTTGCTATCTATTTTTGTTCTTCTAAATGTGCTGAAAAATCGAGGCAGGAGTGAATTTAGAGCAGCCATCAAGTCACCAGGAGTGGTGATTATGGGTTGTGTGGCTCTACTGTCTGTTATTGTTAGCTTGGTGACGATTTTTGGAGACAAAGTGGGTGACTGTGATGATCGTCTAAATGATTTTCTTGTGACTCTAACAAACAGTGTCTGTTTCACTGTCCTACTGATTGCTTTAGTTGTCCCTCTTGTTACGAGTCGTTTACTGAGATTGCTTGTCAAAGTTGGCGGTTTTGTGTTTGTCATGATGATTCAACTTGCCGTCTCCATTCAGGCTCATCTTGTAGAAGGAGGTGGAACAGACCGTGATGATGATGATCCTGTTACACATTGTTATAATGAACGAGGAAAAGTATTATCGTCTGTGTCGTATCTATACGGCAATGTTCTACTGGTTTTGTGTGTTCTACTCTTGAACTATAATCTTTGCTCAGAACGAGGAGAATACTATCAAAGCAATGGAGCATTCAAACTCATAAGTGGATTGTTTACCGTTGTATTGACAATCACTTACACGGTGTTGGTAACCGTGTTGCTATGGATTGAATCCGTGTCGTCGTGTGTGGTGATGGGTCGCATCTTGACATTGTTGGCTGTTTTTCCAGCTACGATTTGTTTGGTAATTGTAGCCGTCGTATTACTATCCGACTCAAATAATTCTGAAGATATCGACTGTCGATCAGATGACATAAAACGTATGTGACTTGCATATTTTTTATTAGTAATGATTGCTCATAGTAACTAATGTCATTACTGCAGTTGATGTTGTCCATAACTCAGTCCATTCGCTTGATGCTCGCTATCACATTTTCAACGGCTTTCCAGAACTGTCGGCAAAACCAGTTGACATCTTTCTATTAGCAGACGACGTAACAACAGCAATAGCAGACGTCATCATCGAGCCGAAACGAATTCAAATTACAAAAAGTGTAGGAAGTGGTGAGGTCGATGCATCAAATTCGGTCACATGATGGCAATGCATGTGATGTTGTTGTGCAGGTAATTTTGGTAAAGTTTACAAGGGCATTCTGGACGGCGACCAAACTGTGGCTATCAAGTCCGTTCAAGGTCAGACTATTTATGTTTTTGTGCAGCTTAGGGTTGTGTGCAGCTTAGGGTATGACTGCATGTGATGCAGTGTTTCAGCTAGAATTTGAATTGGGTGGAGAATGGGTGTACCATAGAGGGCAGTTTGTATTAATGTGGGGCATGCTTTCCTGAGTCATGCTAACTGCTTTGCCAGCTTATATCAACTTAAGTTTATATTGTAATCAAAGTTGGCATCAACATCAAACTCACAAGCAAACAGAGTCAGTACTAGTCTCGCGTAGCCAGACCCTTTCTGCCGCGTCATACTTCCGGGTGAAAATGGGTATGGTGAACAGCCTTTGATGTTGCTGTGTGCAGCTTAGCCAGAAATCGGCTATCTAAAGACTGGATTTGGTTTCTTAAACGTTTCACTAAAGACTAGACTGGTATGCACGCAGTGCAATCCTATCTCATTTAGTTTCTCTTGTTTCGTAGAGCAACTCGAAGACTACAGCTAGAGTCGTTGCTGTTTGTGAAATCTGCATGTCTACAGCAGCAATTTAATTAAACGTGACCACGGGAACATTTGTGTTGACAGGCTTCGATTTCATGCAGCCATGATCGACGTCGTACATAGTGTTATGCGCTCGTGTCACAACGTTGACTGAATGCAAACGTACTGGGTGGATACGAACGTACTCGATGCTGTTTACTATTTGGCGTATAAAGCAACCACAGACAGTCCAGAGCGAGCGAGCTTTAAGAAACCAAATCCGGTCTTTAGATAGCTGAATTCTGGCTACACCACACACAGCAACATCAAAGGCTGTTCACCAGACTCATTTTCACTCGGAAGTATGATGAGGCGGAAAGGGGTCTGGCTAGGTAAGACTAGGTCAGTACTACTGTACTACTACGATGACTTTAACTGCCTATTCCTTAACGCCCACATGCTACGATGCACCACATCAGTTGGCATTTAGTTGATGGAATTTAGTTGATGGATCTCTGAAGTATCGGCATAATTTACAAAATTTTGTGTTCGTGTTCATCTTCTTTCGTGCTCATGAATGGCCTGGGTCTACCAGTCATTCATTCCTCACTACATTGTACTACAACCATATTTGTCGCTGCAAGTGATGGTTTTGTCCAGCTGTTTGTTTGATGTCTTGCTAAGCTTGGCTGAGCGTGTCTCTCATCGTCATCGATAGAATCTGAATTGCACGTGGCAGTCTGTGGTGTTGTGTTGATGTATACAGAGACAAATACCAGTGTATGGCAAATTTGTGCAGAAACATTAATGTACCCTAAATATTTAAATGTGGGACTTTCTACATGTCGGTCAGGACTCATCTATTTTTGTAGAGATTGAAAATTCGAAGCAGGTGAACGACTTTGTTCGGAAAGGATTACAAATGAAGGATTTCCATCATCTGAATGTGATGGAATTGATTGGCATTTGCTGGGTAAAGCCACACAGTGATGCTCTTCCACCGTCTTCTCCACTGATTGTGTTGCCATACATGGAGCTCGGAGATTTAAAGACGTATTTGAGAAGAAACAGACCAGGAAAACGTTTGAATGAGAAGGCATAAAGAAAAAGTGTTATGTATGAGTTTGTTGTGTATGACGAATGTTTGTCATCAGGGTAATACAATCAGTCTGGTTCAACTGCTCAAGTTTGGCTATCAGATTGCAAGAGGAATGGAGTATCTGTCAAACGCCGGGATTATTCATCGAGATCTTGCTGCAAGAAACTGCATGTACGATACGATGCTGTCTAATCTTTTTTATTATCTCTCAATAATGTATCTCTTGTATCTGTATTTATAGGGTCAATTGGGATTTGGAGATCAAAGTTGCCGACTTTGGTTTGTCTCGTATGATGGAAGGAAAGGATTATTATCGAATGGGACATTTTAGTTGTTTACCAGTGAAATGGATGGCTCCAGAATGTCTAATTGATCTGATCTTCACTTCGAGCTCTGATGTGGTAAGTGTGAGTGTCATACTTTGTCTGTATTTTGTAGTTTAAACATACAACTGGTAAGCATGATCATCATGCATTTCCTTTTGTAAACTTGATGTTGTACTATTCAGGGGTGCAGCTTTTGTATGTTTTTTGTTGATTTTTGTGTTTGTGTTTAGTGGTCGTTTGGTGTAACTTTATGGGAGGTGATGTCGTTGGCTCAAGTTCCCTACCCTGGAGTCGATAATCAAGACATTCTTTCATACTTGAAGCGAGAGAGGAGATTGAAGAAGCCCGACAAATGCCCGGATAGAGTGTAAGTTGTGGAGCAAACTCGAACTTGATGTAGTATACCGTACTCGTGTCATGTTTTTGCTCACACACACACACACACACACACACACACACACACACACACACACACACACACACACACACACACACACACACACACACACACGTGCACGCACGCACACTACTACATACAAGTCTAAACAGAGAGAAAAGCAAGCGATAAACATTTGTATATACTACACAACAGCACATTAAGCAAGCCAACCAGCCATTCTTTTGTTTTTATTGCATACAAATATCTTGCCTTGTCGACTAACACACCATAATCCTTTTTATCTAGTTATGAGATCATGCATCAGTGCTGGCAGACACAACCAGACAGTCGGCCGACATTCAAAGCCATTGTGAAAGACATGGAAGAGTACCTGGCCGAAATGATGAACTACTTCAACCCACTGGATTCTAATGGTCGACGCCCTTCCGATCCATACATCACATGGAACTTGATGTCTATAGTTGAGGAGGAGGATGACGATGCAAGCAGCACTGACCAACTCGAACAAGCAGCGACAGCTGAACAATCAGTCATGATAAGACAACAGACTTCCAAGCATCAGGCTAATCTTTTCGAACAAAAACAACATTCTTTACCGAGGTTGGATAGGAGCAGCGTAATTCAACGGTTTGTCAACTTTGGCAGGAGTGTCTCGTTGCGAATGAAACGCAGCAGCATGTTGAACAAGAAAGTTTGACACACGACATCAACTTGACAGCGGGAGATAGCAGGTCATTGTGATGATTAAATATTTTATTAGTAACTTTTTGATTATCATAACTATGGTATTGATGAGGTATACAGTAAAGTAAGTTGTATACCGATTTCGATTTGTGTGTTAGTTCATGTAGAACTACGCATTAAATGCATTTTTGTGTCTGTATCTTGTGATGCGAGGTGAATATATATATATATATATATATATATATATATATATATATATACATATATTATACAGTGGGTAAATCCCACCGCTCTACATCCATTGCTAAATCTAATCTATCATTTAATATTCTAACATTAAACTGCCAAAGATGAACAAATAATTGTTCTAACAAATTACTAAACGCTTGACTAAATGAAAGTCTAGTGTTTGTCATCATTTCAGAGGCAAATATTCGTAGTGTAGCTAAACTAGCAAGTGTCCAAAAATCAAACATTTCAACTATCAAAGGGTAGAAACATCCGCCTGCAGCTTCCACGTCCGCCTGGTGATGAGCATCGATCATTTTCTTTCTCTCCAGCAAATGCAGCAGCTCCAGCCAAAGTTGAAGATGGTACAATGTACGAAGGCTGCATGGTATTCCAAATGGAAACATAAAAAAGCAGGCTTGCCGTTTGTGAAATTGGGATGATAGATATCCCCAGGACGATTGAAAGAAGTGCTACTGCAATGCTCCTCAAGGCGTGACCAGCATCATCAACAAGTAACATGAGATGATGTCTCGAAAAGCATTAGGACGTCTGGATCGTAGAGAACCGTGACCACACCCAAGGAGATGATCTCCAAATGAATCAATTGTATGTCCACACATACAACGTATAGCCTTGAGAAAATCTGGAAAGATAGGAATTCCCAGCCAGAGTTTGGCTGCAATCACAAATTTGTGTGTGTGTGTGTGTGTGTGTGTGTGTGTGTGTGTGTGTGTGTGTGTGTGTGTGTGTGTGTGTGTGTTTGTGTGTGTGTAGACTCTGGAAGTTTGGGCTGATGTTTGCACACTTGTGACCGGATTTAGTAGGAATGCGTATACCCAAATGACTAAACCCCATTTGTGCATTTTTCCAATGACAGACTCTCAGAATCACAGAAATCTGCTCTACAATCAAACACATTTGCAAATCTGTGTTGACGAGGATGTTCAATCTGCAAAACGGCTCTCCACCATATCCAAACAGCCAGCAGAGTTGTTCAACCATGAAGTGTGAACAACATCTGTGGAGTGAGCACCATGCTGCAAATCCGCTTTTCTGTATGTCTGTAAGTCTGCATTCCGACTTCCTGGTCAACACAGATATATAAAGTGTCTGATTTTAGACCATTTTGTGACTCTGCTTTCTGGTATTTGCAGAAATGCAGAAAATCGCTGTTTGGCTGTTCGGGTACACGCATTAGAAATTTGGGAGGACAATCCTGGATAGACAATGTAACTTTTTCCTGTCTTAGCATATGGCAGTCATCTGTAGAACATACCTCAACAAGGAATCTATCTGCCATACTTAGAACAAATGATGTCCCTTCATCGGTTCTTGCATAGCACAAACGAGATATTTTTTGTATCCTTGCTTGTATGTCATGTCTAGATACTGAAATCCAGGGGTGTATACTAGTTGCATTCTCTTTGTGTACATTGAAGTACAGCTAGTGATGTGAAGGATAGTCTACCTTCTTTTCTTCACTGCCTATGGGCACTGTACCGTATTGGTGCGGGAACAAGTATACTATATACTATACATGTATAGTATACATACCTAGTACACATACATGATGATGGTGAGTCTACCCTATTGGTGACGACCTGAATACATATATTCTACATACATAAATACGGTACATTAGTAGGCAGTGTCTGATATATACCACAGAAAACGCAGGGATCAGTATAACTATTGAATACAGGCAAAACGTGCTTGAATGGCGTCAGACCAGTGCGGAACTTATAGTTCAAGTACACTAGCTAAGACACAATCACAGTTTCAAATAAATAGCACCTAGTCCTGGACCAAAAGCGGCGTGGAAGATGGTTGGCAATGTCGAGAAAACGTGTATACTGCTGTTACGAGTAAGAAAATCCATTGCAATACGTTTTACAATGTATCTCGCCATCCTGTGTCCAGTTAGTTACCTTCTCAGTCTTCATGATCATTGGCTCTGACAATTACATTCAAGCTGCCTAGACCATTAGCTAGCAGCGGTGAGTCTACACTTTAGCAGATTCAGAGCCATACTAGTACTTAGCTCTGCACTATAGATAGTACTTCCTCATTCCTCTATAGTTATACTTGTCAAGATGGATAAGCATTTTGATTAACGACAGCAATAGCAGACGTTATCATCGACCCAAAACGAATTCAAATTACAGAAAGTGTAGGAAGTGGTGAGATCAATGTATCAAGTTTGGTCAAATTATGGCGATACGTGTAATGTTGTTGTGCAGGTAATTTTGGTAAGGTTTACAAGGGCGTTCTGGATGGCGACCAAATCGTAGCCGTCAAGTCCATTCAAGGTCTGACTTGTGTGAAGTTTGAATGTTTACAGGTTGAGAGGGTGTGACTCATCTTTGTAGACATTGAAAATTCGAAGCAGGTGAACGACTTCGTTCGGGAAGGATTACAAATGAAGGATTTCCATCATCCGAATGTGATGGAATTGATCGGCATCTGCTGGGTGAAGCCGCACAGTGATGCTCTTCCACTGTCCGTTCCACTGATTGTGTTGCCATACATGGAGCTCAGGGATTTAAAAACCTATTTGAGAAAAAACAGACCAGAAAAACGTTTGAATGAGAAGGTATAAGAGAAAGTGTTGTGTATGAGTTTGTTGTATAGGAATGAGTGTTTGTCATCAGGGTAACACAATCAGTCTGGTTCAACTGCTCAAGTTTGGCCATCAGATTGCAAGAGGAATGGAGTATCTGTCAAACACTGGGATTATTCATCGGGATCTTGCTGCAAGGAATTGCATGTACAATACGATGATGTTTGATTTTCATGTGTCTCAGTAATGTATCTCTTGTGTTTGTATTGTAGGATCAATTGGGATTTGGAGATCAAAGTTGCCGACTTTGGTTTGTCTCGTATGATGGAAGGAAAGGATTATTACCGAATGCGACATTTTAGTTCTTTACCAGTGAAATGGATGGCTCCAGAATGTCTAATTGATCTGATTTTCACTACAAGTTCCGATGTTGTAAGTGTGACTGTCATACATTGTCTGTATTTTGTCATTTAGACATACAACTGTTATGCACGATCCTCTGCATGTATTTGTTTTAGTAGACTTGATGTTGTACTGTACTATTCAGGGGTGCAGCTTTGTATTTTTTTTGTTGATTTTTGTGTTTATGTTTAGTGGTCATTTGGTGTAACTTTATGGGAGGTGATGTCGTTGGGTCAAGTTCCCTATCCGGGAGTTGATAATCAAGACATTCTTTCGTATGTGCAACGAGGGAAGGGAAGAGACTGAAAAAGCCCAGCAAGTGTCCGGATAGAGTGTAAGTTGTGAAGCAAATGTGAACTTGATTCTGTAGACGTGTGCTATTGTTCTGCTTGTGCGTGTTTCAAGCAACACACACACACACACACACACACACACACACACACACACACACACACACACACACACACACACACAGACACACACACACAGACACACACACACACAGACACACAGACACACACACACACACACACACACACACACACACACACACACACACACACACAGACAGACACACACAGACAGACACACACAGACACACACACACACACACACACACACACACACACACACACACACACACACACACACACACACACACACACACACACATACATAAATATATAAATATATAAATATATAAATATATAAATATGTAAATATATAAATATATAAATATATAAATATATAAATACATAAATATATAAATATATAAATATATAAATATATAAATATGTAAATATGTAAATACATAACTATATAAATATATAAATATATAAATATATAAATATATAAATATATAAATATATAAATATATAAATACATAAATACATATATATATATAAATATATAAATACATATATATATATATAAATATATAAATATATAAATATATAAATATATAAATATATAAATATATAAATATATAAATATATAAATATATAAATATATAAATATATAAATATATAAATATATAAATATATAAATATGTAAATATATAAATATATAAATATATAAATATATAAATATATAAATATATAAATATATAAATATATAAATATATAAATATATAAATATATAAATATATAAATATATAAATATAATATATCTCGAGCTCAATTGACATGACAAGAGAGAGGCTCGCTTCGCTCGCCAAAAATTCATTTCTATGTATGACATTGGGAAGGAGTAGAGTCGTTAACTATTTTTTAAGGCCTGTCCACACTGGCAACTGGATCCCGATCCGATCGCGATCGGTTGAATTCAATTAGAAATAGTGGGCGTTACCTTCACGTACGCTACGCGTGTAGTCGGAACATCTAGCACTCCTTACTCGTCTTTGTTCTCGCTCACCTTACGTCGCTGTATCAACGCTTTCTACAAGGAAAGAAACCACACATACACATCGGTCATCAGTCACGTGATAGCGAAATGAGGCGGAGGTATCGTTTTCAAAGTGCAGTGTGGACGCTCGCTGTCCTGGTCTAGTGTGGACAGGCCTTTAGTTTCCTATAATTTGTTTAGGTAAAAATTTGCTTATCATACACAAATAGAACACACCATCGACTGCAGATTTCTATTCTTGTTTACCGTCTTCGGCGGGACTTGATGTATCCGTGGGAATTCACGTGATACAGCCCTGTTCAGAGCCGTATATATCTCTATATGGCTCTGGCCCGATGCCATCCTCGCGCGGAAGAACCACCGAAAGCAAAGGGAGCCATAGATAGTGTGACTGTCGCCACAACAGTGAGTATAAACTCAGCCCAACAGATGCCATACAATGGCAGGACTTGACAATAAAAACAGAATACTGTAGTCGTATACTGAGCGAAAGACGCAACCACCACCGGCTGCGAATTTACTGACGTCACCACACGATAATGATCCGCTCATACGGTCACCTACTCTGTACCTCATATTTTCATACGGTTGCTAACATGGACAATCATGTTGTTCTGTTTGCTCTCATGTTGCACTCTGCCTATCTCTCAACGAGCGGCGATGTCTCCGTCTGTCCTGCGCAGCCACCGAATTGTCCCGGCGTTCGCAACGGCATTCGAATGACACCTGTTAACGCAACTGCAACTCACACGCTCGCCGGCGTCTTCTCCGTCTCTGTCTGGCAAGTTGGAAAGAACCCACAGCAGTGCTCGCTCTGTGCCGCCGCATCTGAAGGCAACACCTCACCCTCTCAGCTTTTCGCTGTCGAGCAATCGGAAGCTTTGCTACTCGCCACGGACCTCGTCAACTCTATGACGCACATCAACGGGTCTAAGTTCGGGTACGACATTAGGGATTCGTGTGGAAATCATATTGGAAGCGACTGCATCAACACAATCGACCCACTTGCCAACACGTTGGCTGCAATTGTTGGTCCTTACTATGCAGGGCCGACCGTCTCGTTAGACGACAGTGAAGTTTTGTCGATTTTCTCTCGTCTCGATGTGAAAAACGGCTCGGCGAATCGACTGATTTTCTCTCTCCTCGACGTTCCGTTTTCCTATTCGAGCGAGATGCGCCGGTTCGCATCTGGGAATGGGTCCGCGCAAGTGATCATGCTGCAGCCGAGCTGCGAGCTGCAGGCGCTCGCAGCCGTCGATTTCGTCGCGCGACAGAGGTGGTTGGATGTGACGGTCATCGGGAGTGGAGACGCGTGCGGAACAGCGTCGTTACGCGCGTTCAAGGAGGAACTCGACCGGAAGGGCATCGCTTGTCATTTCGAGGTAAGTGTGCGTTTCGTCCGCATGCACAGTCGATTGTCAAGGCTCTTTCACAGTTCAGGCTAGAGGGTAGCCTCTAGCCTGCGCGTTAAGGGGGACTGTGAAAGAGGCTAAAATACTTACTGATTAGTGTAAATTTACACAGTGGAGTAATTTCTAGTAGGCATGAGGCATGTAGGCATGAGGCATGTAGGCATGAGGCTACCAAGGCAGTTGCAACCGATTAACATATAGCAGGCTTCAAGGTCAACAAAGAGAACAGGGGGGAGACTATATTCTTTTCTGTATATAATTTTCAAATACATATAATTATTGTTGTTTCAATGCAGGTGATGTATGTTCAAGAAAAACCGGTAGAGTCCACAAATGAAGTTGCAAGAACAGTGCTAATCCAGAGTCTCATGCCCAATTACCTAGAGATTGAGCCGTCTGAAGTGGAGGTGGTTGGACTTTTGTCTACGAGGAAGCACGTTGTCATTTTCTCTTCACTGACACTCGCAGAAAACTTGCTTAAGAAATTCAAGTCTGAGTTACTCGCCTCTACGGATCTACCATCACTCACGTACTCGATTTTTTTGGGTTCTGTTTGGGGCGATCCTCGACATACAACTCGCTTTGTAAAGGAATTGACTCAGCTTACCGTAATTGGTGAGATCGACAAATTTTATGCTCTTAGAAATAATATAAATGGGATAAGGAGATTTCAAGAGCACATGTCATCTATTCATTTACATTCTCGTCGTTTTGAGAATAATAAGTTTATACAGAGATATTTGGAAAATGTTGATATGTGCTCTCTTGATGGCTCCAGTGGAACACAATGCACGGATGACAGTCCCTTTGATGTGAGTGATGTACCCATACCGAGGAATTACAAATCTGTACTTATTTTAGATGCAGCAGCTATTGTAGCAAAGTATATCTATGACTACCACAATCAAACAGACAACAATTCATCCAATTTGTCTGAAGATGGTTTATTTGGATTTTTAGAGGGAAATGTTCTTAAGGTGGAGAACGAGTGGACGGGTAATCGATGGTTGTTTGGTATCCCTGCCAGCAATGGAAGGTCGTTTGAGTGGGTGCAGCCTATGGAATGGACATACGAGATCATGGAATTACGCAGGAGTGACGAACTGTTTACTGGCAATGTGTACGGAACATGGAGCATCAGACTCAATCGGACAAGCAGTCAACATACTAGACTACTGAAGTTGAAGTCATCGGATCTTCCAAACGATTTGGAGACATCGTGTGTATCAATATCTTCTTGTACGTCAATAGACTTGAATAGTATGACAGCACTCGTGGTTATCATTGCAGTTTTGCTATCTATTTTTGTTCTTCTCGTTGTGCTGAAGAAACGAAACAAGATTGAAGTCGGTGTAGCCATCAAGTCACCAGGAGTGGTGATCATGGGTTGTGTGGCTCTACTGTCTATTATTGTCAGCTTGGTGACGATTTTTGGAGACAAAGTGGGTGACTGTGATGATCGTCTAAATGATTTTCTTGTAACTCTAACAAACAATGTCTGTTTCACTGTCCTACTGATTGCTTTAGTTGTCCCTCTCGTTACGAGTCGTTTACTGAGATTGCTTGTCAAAGTTGGTGGCTTTTTGTTGGTCACAGTGATTCTACTTGCCGTCTCCATTCAGGCTCATCTTGTAGGAGGTGGAACTGACCATGATGATGATGATCCTGTTACACATTGTTATAATGAACGAGGAAAAGTATTATCGTCTGTGTCGTATCTATACGGCAATGTTCTACTGATTCTGTGTAGTCTGCTCTTGAACTATAATTTTTGCTCAGAACGAGGAGAATACTATCAAAGCAATGGAGCATTCAAACTCATAAGTGGATTGTTTGCCGTTTTATTGACAATCACTTACACATTGTTGGTGAACGTGTTGCTATGGATTGAATCCGTGTCGTCGTGTGTAGTGATGGGGCGCATCTTGACAGTGTTGGCTATTTTTCCGGCTATTATTTGTATGGTAATCATTGCCATCTTATTACTGTCTGACTCAAATGACTCCCAAGATGTCGATGTCTTTTACTCACAATCAGATGACATAAAACGTATGTGACATTCACGTTTCTTCATTAGTAACGATTAGTAATCATTGTCATTACTGCAGTGAATGTTGTCCCTAAACCCGTCCATCGAGTTGATGCTCACTACCACGTCTTTGTCGGATTTCCAGAACTGTCCACCAGACCGGATTACATTTTTCTATTAGCAGATGACGTAACGACAGCAATAGCAGACGTTATCATCGAGCCGAAACGAATTGAAATTACAGAAAGTGTAGGAAGTGGTGAGATCGATACATCAAATTTAGTCAGATCAAATGATGGTGATCCGTGTGATGTTGTTATGTAGGTAATTTTGGTAAGGTGTATAAGAGCGTTCTGGACGGTGACCGAACTGTAGCTGTCAAGTCTGTTCAAGGTCAGACTAATTTTGAATGAAAAAATTTGAGTTGTCTGTAAGGGCATTTATGGTGGACGTGCAGGGGTGTCCCCAAGATTTTTGTAACGCACGTGAGAAATTGTTATAACTACGCCCACCCTAAATTTTGGTCACACCCATTCCAATTTTTATGGTGCCTCCCCTCTAAAGCACTGATGCAGGTTGGCTTAAACTGAGATGCTACAAACTGTTGTCATGAAATGTTATATTAAGCCTTACTAGTATACATGGCCCGTCCTTCGTACCGGCAAGATACTGTAGTGTAAAGATAGGTCTGTGGACACGTCACGTGCAATCTTTGTTGCGAGGTCCCGGATGTGCTGAATGAATTCGAATCTTGCTCTTTGTGCTTGTTTCGATACAAATTGACACACTCTCCGTGTAACGCTTGCTGCTGAAAACGTGTAGGTTGGATTTGGTGCAAATGTAATCAGAATTTGGAGAGAAACGAAAGTGCTAGAAGAGTAAGTTTCGTCGGCAAGAGATATTCGATTGCTCGAAGCTTTGCAAAGGACGACAATGCATACAGTCTACACAGGACTGGTGTGGGCATGTGTTCGAATGAACTGGAATGTGTAGTGTTTGCGTCATCGAGAAATTTTACGCTGGGGTCGACCCCACGAGAGGGGACCTGGTGCATAATTCTTAATTTTTTATACGCAAACCTTCCCCTGTGCGTGCCGAGTGTGCGTGCCAATTTCGGTTGCGAACCGACAAAAGACGTAGCCGCCAAATGCGAACACACACACACACACACACACACACACACACACACACACACACACACACACACACACACACACACGACAATTTGAGCTTTATATATTAGATATCCCATTAAAAATTTTTAGATCTCAAGAACCTACTAGTACTACATACTGTAGGATATAATAGGAAGGCCAGATATCTTGTTTGTTACCATAAATACTGACCAAAATAGTGGGCGGTGCTGACAACCACTGTTGATCTTTGTGTACTTGTATTACAATTAAGTTTATACCATATGGCAATCTTAGTCCTAATTGGTCTTATCTTCAAACCAAGCATCCCAGGAACTACTTGTTAGTCTCAAAACACCTTACCACTTTTTAAAATACAAACACAATTCCATTGTCTTCATAGCTAATCACTGCCTACTCATGCAGTAAAGCATGGTGGGCCAGTACCAAGTGGAAGCCAAGGCATGGCGGAGCACCGTGCCTTGGTATGCTGGGGACAACCCTGATGTGTACGAATGGGCCATATCCGCAACTCTACCATTTAAATCAGCAACATTTATTTTTGGGTTGCGGTGGGACCAAATATGTGTTTTTTCTTGGTTCTGCTAAGACGTAAACATTGGTCATTTTTTATCATTCTGTGCTTGGCCAGCCACTGCTTTAGTTCTGCGATGTTGCAGCTCCTGACATTCTTGCCAAACATATCTTCAATGGGTTGCTTACAGCAAAACAGCTTGACGACAAACGACTAATGGTGCTGTGGTGGCAGGCACGATTTATTATGCCATACAACAAACCATAAACGCTGTCTGGAGGGAGCTGGCATGGCTACATGGTCAGCAGCATGAATACATGCCAGTCGTCTTGTCAACAGCCATTGACAATATGACTGGAATGACGGCTTGTGTGTTTAGGACACCTCTATACATCTAGGAGAAAATGAATTTTGTGTAGTATGTGAGTGCATGTGCACTGTTCGAACGTTCTGCTGGTTAATACGCTTGTCAAGTGGCCTTGTCAACGAGGCGGGTTCCCATGATGCAATCAATACCACAACCCAAACATAGTAGTTGTTGATTTCAATGGTAGAGTTGTGGATATGGCCCATGGGGTAACCTCAATGTGATCCATTGCTCTTGTGGTTGTGACTTGTCATCTTGAAATTATGTGCAACTTTATGCTCGGCAGTCATGTGACAATGTGGGCTATAGATATTTGTATAAAATTTTTATAGTGATTTGTTTTCAGGCAAAGATTGTGGTAACAATATCAGAAACTGTTTGTTTTACACTAACGTTTGTGTGTACTCTTCACAAACGTGTGTAAACGTGTGATCCCCCAGCTATTACAGTCACTTCCAAGGTCCCAAAGTTTGGTGAGGATGTCACTTGCCAGGGGCCACTCATAATCTGCACTCACTGACTGCAAGTAGTAATTAAGCAATTAATTGATTATTAGTTAACTATTGATTAATTAATTAATTATTACTTAATTTTGCTGGTGGTTAGTCACAACAATCTGAAAAGGTGCTCGATAAGATGCACGTCCACGTTGTCGTCGAGGCGTCTACAAAGTCCTCATTTGAGGCTGCCCGGTCTGATGTTTGTTCAACATTGATACGACTGCTCGAGCGAAAGCTGGCGCTTCTAACAAACGAATCAGATTCTTGCACCGGCTAGTAGTCAGGTGACACGCTTGATGTCTGACTCTAGGTCTGTATAAATGACTGGAGTACAGTATATTGCGGCATTGGTGTACCTGCCAGCTCTAGGCAGATACACAGTACGTGTACTCTTGATGCTCTAGCTCTCACAACGGAATATGAACATGAATCTCTCTATTCAAGATGACAGTAACGTGCTATTACAGTAGGATGCCACTTATCCGAACACTTCCGTTCTCTGACCCGTTCATAACTCTGAATAGTCCGGATAACTGACGCCTACGTGCCACACCCACATAAAAGGTCTGGGACTCTTGAACTATGCAGTGTGTTTTGGTGTAATAATTTTCCTGCAGCTGAGAGCGGAAGTCTGCAGTTTTTTTTCGTTTTCACGATGTTACACACACTCGATTTGGTAATTTCATGGTACAAGAGTAGCTTCAGCCGTCTGAAGCTTTGCTGCAAATTTCTATGTTTCTTCTATAGAGACAATGACTTGTCTTTGCTTCTGGGTTCTGTGGCTCTTGGGGTTACAACATTGCTACTACATGGGTGCTCTGATGTTCATGCGCATTACCGTTTTATGCGTGCAAAGCTAGAATGGGTCAGAGGCACAGGTTGTCCTATAGACTGACACATTATTCACTGGTGTTTGGAGAAGTGACAGCCTACTGTACATTTGCGTCTAGCTTGGCCATAGACATCTATTTTCACCTTTGGATTACCTCTTACCAGATCATCTGGGAGTTGCCGAAGGGGCCATAAAAACGATGCCTGAAGCCTCTTGGCGACTTCACTTGACCATGCCTGTTGTACCACTTAAGATATGTGTGTGGATTGAGCATGGAGGAGACTGCTTTGCCGATCTTTCAATTTTACTTATTTGACACGTAAATTGTTACTCAATTTTTATAGACATTGAAAATTCGAAACAGGTGAACGACTTTGTTCGGGAAGGATTACAAATGAAGGATTTCCATCATCCAAACGTGATGGAATTGATTGGCATCTGCTGGGTAAAGCCACACAGCGACACTCTTCCACCATCGGTTCCACTGATCGTGTTGCCATACATGGAGCTTGGAGATTTAAAAACCTATTTGAGAAGAAACAGACCAGGAAAACGTTTGAATGAGAAGGTATAAGAGAAAGTGTTGTGTATGAGTTTGTTATGTATGACGAATGTTTGGCACCAGGGTAACACAATCAGTCTGGTTCAACTGCTTAAGTTTGGCCATCAGATTGCAAGAGGAATGGAGTATCTGTCAAATGCCGGGATTATTCATCGAGATCTTGCTGCAAGGAATTGCATGTACAATAGAATGCTGTCTAATTTTAGCATGTCTAAGAGTCACCGATGTATCTTTTGTGTTTGCATTGTAGGGTCAATTGGGATTTGGAGATCAAAGTCGCCGACTTTGGTTTGTCTCGTATGATGGGAGGACACGATTATTATCGAATGCGACATTTTACTCAATTGCCGGTGAAATGGATGGCTCCGGAGTGTCTCATTGATCTCATCTTTACGTCAAGCTCGGATGTGGTGAGTGTTGAAGCTGCAAAGTGCACACACATGTAATACATATCAGCTTCAACGTATGGTATCACAGTATAGTATATATGTATACATTTATGATTATAAAGCCGTTGTGTGTGTGTGTGTGTGTGTGTGTGTGTGTGCATGTGTGTGTGCGTGTGCGTGCGTGTGCATGCATGTGCATGTGAGTGTGTGTGTGTGTGTGTGTGTGTGTGTGTGTGTGTGTGTGTGTGTGTGTGTGTGTGTGTGTGTGTGTGTGTGTGTGTGTGTGTGTGTGTGTGTGTGTGTGTGTGTGTGTGTGTGTGTGTGTGTGTGTGTGTGTGTGTGTGTGTGTGTGTGTGTGTGTGTGTGTGTGTGTGTGTGTGTGTGTGTGTGTGTGTGTGTGTGTGTGTGTGTGTGTGTGTGTGTGTGTGTGTGTGTGTGTGTGTGTGTGTGTGTGTGTGTGTGTGTGTGTGTGTGTGTGTGTGTGTGTGTGTGTGTGTGTGTGTGTGTGTGTGTGTGTGTGTGTGTGTGTGTGTGTGTGTGTGTGTGTGTGTGTGTGTGTGTGTGTGTGTGTGTGTGTGTGTGTGTGTGTGTGTGTGTGTGTGTGTGTGTGTGTGTGTGTGTGTGTGTGTGTGTGTGTGTGTGTGTGTGTGTGTGTGTGTGTGTGTGTGTGTGTGTGTGTGTGTGTGTGTGTGTGTGTGTGTGTGTGTGTGTGTGTGTGTGTGTGTGTGTGTGTGTGTGTGTGTGTGTGTGTGTGTGTGTGTGTGTGTGTGTGTGTGTGTGTGTGTGTGTGTGTGTGTGTGTGTGTGTGTGTGTGTGTGTGTGTGTGTGTGTGTGTGTGTGTGTGTGTGTGTGTGTGTGTGTGTGTGTGTGTGTGTGTGTGTGTGTGTGGGGTGTGGGGTGTGGGGTGTGGGGTGTGGGGTGTGGGGTGTGGGGTGTGGGGTGTGGGGTGTGGGGTGTGGGGTGTGGGGTGTGGGGTGTGGGGTGTGGGGTGTGGGGTGTGGGGTGTGGGGTGTGGGGTGTGGGGTGTGGGGTGTGGGGTGTGGGGTGTGGGGTGTGGGGTGTGGGGTGTGGGGTGTGGGGTGTGGGGTGTGGGGTGTGGGGTGTGGGGTGTGGGGTGTGGGGTGTGGGGTGTGGGGTGTGGGGTGTGGGGTGTGGGGTGTGGGGTGTGGGGTGTGGGGTGTGGGGTGTGGGGTGTGGGGTGTGGGGTGTGGGGTGTGGGGTGTGGGGTGTGGGGTGTGGGGTGTGGGGTGTGGGGTGTGGGGTGTGGGGTGTGGGGTGTGGGGTGTGGGGTGTGGGGTGTGGGGTGTGGGGTGTGGGGTGTGGGGTGTGGGGTGTGGTGGGGTGGTGGGGTGTGGTGGGGTGTGGTGGGGTGTGGTGGGGTGTGGTGGGGTGTGGTGGGGTGTGGTGGGGTGTGGTGGGGTGTGGTGGGGTGTGGTGGGGTGTGGTGGGGTGTGGTGGGGTGTGGTGTGGTGTGGTGTGGTGTGGTGTGGTGTGGTGTGGTGTGGTGTGGTGTGGTGTGGTGTGGTGTGGTGTGGTGTGGTGTGGTGTGGTGTGGTGTGGTGTGTGTGGTGTGTGTGGTGTGTGTGGTGTGTGTGGTGTGTGTGGTGTGTGTGGTGTGTGTGGTGTGTGTGGTGTGTGTGGTGTGTGTGGTGTGTGTGGTGTGTGTGGTGTGTGTGGTGTGTGTGGTGTGTGTGGTGTGTGTGGTGTGTGTGGTGTGTGTGGTGTGTGTGGTGTGTGTGGTGTGTGTGGTGTGTGTGGTGTGTGTGGTGTGTGTGGTGTGTGTGGTGTGTGTGGTGTGTGTGGTGTGTGTGGTGTGTGTGGTGTGTGTGGTGTGTGTGGTGTGTGTGGTGTGTGGTGTGTGTGGTGTGGTGTGTGTGGTGTGTGTGGTGTGTGTGGTGTGTGTGGTGTGTGTGGTGTGTGGTGTGTGGTGTGTGTGGTGTGTGTGTGTATACAACAATACATTAATTTACTAACAACTAATAATCTAATCTACTTGTGCAGAGAATGGGCTAGTTGCATGTAGTATTGCAGTACAGTCAACCTTTGATATAACGACATAAAAGTACATACATACAAAACAACTACATGGTTCTTCACCTCTTGATATAACGACACTGACATACACAAAAGACTACAAAGATGCATAGGAGACGATAAAAATCTTTCTTGATTTAGTAACATCCAGGACCATCACACAACTCATTCACCCCTAATACCCCCTGGATGCACATCTTTTGGCATCTGGTGCACCCATGAAGTGACAACTGATGCAGCGCTTCATCCGCTTATGTGGCTGCATGTGAATCTGGCAGGTTCTAACTCTAGTGGTTTTCTTTAGCTACAAGTAGAAGTTTACATTAGCATGTGGAGTACAATACATGCCATACTAAGATAAATCACTCTCATTACTCTGGCCACACCCACGCATGATAGCTATAGTGACTCCATAATATAATGACAACAAATCGTCAGTCCTGAGCTTGTCGTTATATCGAGGGGTTGACTGTACTCTAGTGGATGAATTCACATGTGTTGTTCCATGGGATTTTGTTTGAATAAGTGAGTTTGTGTTTGTGTTTATTTGTAGTGGTCCTTTGGTGTCACTCTGTGGGAGGTGATGTCGTTGGCTCAAGTTCCCTACCCTGGAGTTGATAATCAAGACATTCTTTCGTATGTGAAAGGAGGGAAGAGACTACAGAAGCCCGACAAGTGTCCGGATAGAGTGTAAGTTGTGAGTTGGTTGATCATGCCAATATAGACTTTTGGGTCCGTGACCCTTCCGGCCATTTCAATTTTAATTTTCAAATTTTAATTTTCAATTTTCAAATTTCAATTTTTATTTTTATTTTTTCAATTTTTTGTCAAAGGTTTTCAATTATTTGTTGAAAAAATTAATCCGGCAAGCAAATTTTTATTTTTCATTTTTGATTTTCAATTTTTTATTTTTCATTTTTCTTCGTTCTATTTTCAAGTTTCTTTGATTGTATTTGGTCAAGTTGAATGTCAAAAGAATTGAACGCGGAAAGAATGAAAAATGAACGCAGCAAGAATAAAAATTGAACTCAGCAAAAACGAAAAACGAACGTAGCAAGAACGAAAATTGAACGTAGCAAGAACGAAAAATGAAACAGCCTTGTGCGAATTACGCAGCAGGGAGTCTGGTGGAACAAGTGCCCTAGTCATAACTCAACGCAGGAGGGAGTCATTTTCATTCCAACACGTGCTGCTGATTGGAAGGGGCGGAGTAAATCTTCGACGACTGCCCCTTAGGGAGATCTCTTGCAATTTCCGCTCAAGAAGGGAATCTCCCTCTCCCCAAAAAATAGTCAATCTCAGGTGTGATCAGCTGTTGCCGATGAGCACAGTACATATGCATGGTATATGAATTTATCTATTACCACATAGAATTCTAACAATTGCAACAGTCTAGCTAAATCTAAAACTCAACAAATTTAGTAACTATACTGAAACTCGTTCAAACTCTTGTAGGCTACTCTAGATTAACTACCATTTATACACGCAGTACACGGCAACTAAAAACAAAGATGCCTGGTTTGCTGTTCTACACATGCGCGCGTACGTGCCTCCATCACCTCGGGAATTGAATCTTGAGCTTCCGTCCTTGCGGATGGCTCTCTTGTCACTGCAGACCTGCTTAAGCCGGACGATGTCGTGTGCTGCTGGCCAAGTACCTCGGGTATAGCTATATAGCTCATGCATACTCGGTTGACTCTGCGCCGTCATGATCGCACCGTCGCTGTGAACGAGGCTGCTACCTTAGACGCATGAGAAGACTGGCAGAAACAACAGCGAAGCTTCTCCCAGTGCCAAATATGCCACCGCTATACAAGACCTCCGGCAAACATCACAACCTGCTGTCGGCAGTGGCTTGCAATTTGGTGTCAGCAGTGCGTAGAGCGGTGGCAAGTTACAAGTGGCCAACGTCGCCCTCTGTCTCTGCATTAGCTACAACATGAAGGTCCAGTGAGGACGACTCTGCGCGACTCTCCGTATACGTAGCTTGGACGATTTGACAAAGCTGAGCAAGCAAGTAAGTCATGTATTGCATACCTGAGGTACTTGGCCAGCATATGACATCGTTCGGCTTACGGCAGGTCTGCAGTGACAAGAGAGCCATCCGCATGGACAGAAGCTCAAGATTCAAGTCCAGAGGTGATGGAGGCACATACGTACATGCGCATGTGTAGAACAGCAAACCAGGCATCTTTGTTTTTAGTTGCTGTGTACTGCGTGTATAAATGGTAGTTAATCTAGAGTAGCCTAGAAGAGTTTGAACGAGTTTCAGTATAGTTACTAAATTTGTTGAGTTTTAGATTTAGCTAGACTGTTGCAATTGTTAGAATTCTATGTGGTAATAGATAAATTTAGATAACATGCATATGTACTGTGCTCATCAGCAATGGCTGATCGCACCTGAGATTGATTATTTTTTGGGGAGAGGGAGATTCCCTCCTCGAGCGGAAATTGCAAGAGATCGCCCTAAAGGGCAGTCGTCGAAGATTCACTTCTCCCCTTCCAATCAGCAGCACGCGTTGGAATGAAAACCGACTCCCTCCTGCGTTGAGTTATGACTACGGCATGCGTTCCACCAGACTCCCTGTTGCGTAATTCGCACAAGGCTGTTTCATTTTTCGTTCTTGCTGCGTTCAATTTTCATTCTTGCTACATTCATTTTCGTTCTTTCCGAGTTCAATTCTTTTGACATTCAACTCAAGCAAATATAATCAAAGATAGAAACTTGAAAATAGAACAACGAAAAATGAAAAATGAAAAACAAAAATCAAAATTGAAAAATAAAAATTTGCTTGCCGATTTAATTTTTTTAGCAAAATGATTGAAAACTTTTGACAAAAAATTGAAAAATAAAAAATTAAAATTAAAATTTGAAAATTGAAAATTGAAATGGCCGGAAGGGTCACGGACCCTTTTGGGTTTAGAACTTTCTGTTTTAGTCTTACTGTTTTTAGTCACACGCATGCACACGTGCGCGCGCACACACACACACACACACACACACACACACAATCAATTAATGAATTCTCTACTTAGCTACGAGATCATGCAACTGTGCTGGAAGACACAGCCGGATGATCGTCCAACGTTCAAGTCCCTTGTGACAGACATTGAAGAGTACCTAACCGACATGATGAACTACTTCAACCCACTCGAGTCGGACAACAGACGACCTTCCGATCCATACATCACATGGCAGTTGATATCGATTGCCGAAGAAGGCGACAGCGACGAAGACAGCATTGAGCAACACAAAGAGCAAACAAATTCCGAAACACAACCAGTGATGAGACGCGATATTTCTCACTCAAAATCAAATACTTCTCAATCAAAACAGTCTGTAAGCTCGAATAGAGGTGCAACGTTTGTTCAGTCGTTTGGCAGCTTTGCCAGGATGGTCTCGTCTCAAATGAAACGTCGCACTACGTCGAAGGAGACCAAAAGGAAAGTTGTCATAGAAACGGTGTGACGGCGGGAGAAGATGCACAGTGACTTGTGTAATTGGTGGACATAACAAAATGGAGGTTATAAATATTTGTTTTATTGGTTGAGTTTTGGGTACAAACATTGGCTTGTAGAGACTCTAAGATGTAAAGATGTCTATTGCCATCAACATTGGCAGTTTGTGTTGCTTGTCGGGGTACCGAGATTGGCAGTGATGGGTACAGGCATGGGACACGTGGTAAGACACGTGGAGGGAAAGGGAATGGGTGAAGGAGTCCTGGTATGGTCAGAGTCGTATGGATAGGGCTCTGGGGTGCATTGGCTGTTCCATGAATTGACTGGACTCAGCGATGGCCAACCAAATAGAATCAAAAGTTGAAACTTGAAAATAGAAAAATAAAAATAAAACATAAACATTGAAAAATTGTAAACGAGATGCGCTGCCATGGTGATACAGTGCATCCAGGACTGCAATCCACTCTGCGAGGCACAGTCACGCCTCCAGCCATGCAGATGGCTGGGTTCCTGTGAGCTATAGACCGTGCCAAGCAATCTACTAGAGCCTGCCAGGTACCCCAACTGCGACGCCAACTGTAGTATGGGCACCTGAAGTCCCACCCGGAGCCCAGTGTCTGATGTACTTAGTCGCAGTAGGAGTCTTTGCCACCCCCAGTCAAAGATCAGGTACTCACTTATATTCCTGAGTAAAGTGAGGCAATTGTGTGTAAGTTTCTTGCCCAAGGAAATTATGGGATCCAAATTATGCCGTAGATAGCTCGAGATATCACTGTGACTTGAGAACTGCAACCCTCTAGAGTCCCGGATAAACGCAACCCTGTCAACTGAATCTCTAAACTTCGCGAAGAAAAACAGTGTGGACAGTGAAGGACAGATGCGGGCGGTGAATGGCAGATGCGGTCGGTAACCCGCAACGCAAGCCTTACCATGACCCCATTCACTACAAATGACGTCACCAGCAGGCCGCCTACTACACAGCTACACTAATTACAACAGCTACATTGTTTAGACAGTACGACAACATGGACAAGCCGCATGTCATTCTATTTGCTCTCTCGTTGCTGTCTACGTTCCCCACGACGCGCTGCGACGTCCCCGTCTGTCCTGCAGAGCCACCAAATTGTCCCGGCGTTCGCAACGGCATTCGAATGACGGACAACTCAACTTACACGCTCGCCGGCGTCTTTTCCGTCTCTCGCTGGCGAGTCAACCAAGCGGCCAGACCGCCAGCTCAGTCATGCGCTCTGTGTGCCGAGGCAGACGCGTCTGCAGCCATTTCTTCTACAATTGCCATGCAGCTCTACGCTGTCGAGCAGTCGGAAGCTTTGATACTCGCCACGGAGCTGCTGAACGACGCGATGGGCTTCGAAGGGTCGAATTTCGGGTACGACATGAGGGATTCGTGTGGAAATCATATTGGAAGCGACTGTATAGACACACTAGAGCCACTTGACAACACGTTGGCTGCCGTTGTTGGTCCGTATTACGCGGATAGGAGCCCGTCGTTGAGCGAGAATGAGGTTTTGTCGATTTTCACGCGTCTCGGTGCGACAAATGGCTCAACGGGTCGGCTGATTTTCTCTCTCCTCGACGTTCCGTTTTCCTACTCGCGCGCGATGCGCCAGTTTGCTTCCGGGAATGGATCCGCGTGGGTGATGATGATGCAGCCGAGTTGCGAGCTACAGGCGCTTGCGGCTGTCGATTTCGTCGAGCACGAGTCGTGGTGGGATGTGACCGTCGTCGGGAGCGGAGACGCCTGCGGGACGGCGGCGTTGCGAGCGTTCAAGGAGGAACTGGATAGGAAGGGCATCGCCTGCCATTTCCAGGTGAGTGAATTGGGTAGGTAAATAGGCGGTGGGGGACGAGTCGCCGTTGTATGTAACAAAATGGTTACCTAAACTTTCTTTTATTGTTTGTTTGTAATAGATTGCAGATAGCTAGCAGATAGAGTGATTAAACACATTATTTGTATGACGATTGTGATGGGTGCGACCATAGGCGTTTACTGTATCTATCAAAGTCTCCTGCACCTTCTGTTCAGTAGTAAATTCTAGGGACTGTGTGATGTTGACTAACCTAGTAAATGTGTTGGTTGCTGAACAGGTTGCTGAACAGGTGTTTCCTGTGAAACTGACATAGGTTACTCTTCGTAATGAGTTGATTACCATGCATAAACTTTTGTGTGTTACATCTTGCTTGGAGTTGGTAAGACAACGCTGCATTGGGTTATATGTCTCACAAATGCTGTTTGTACATTGTGTCCATGGAGAAGAGGGTACAGACCTAGGTGTAGGGACCGGAAGTTCTCTGACTGATGTCTAGGGCCCAACTTTCAAAGAAACAGAAGACTTGCTTCTAAACTAGACAGCAACTATCGTTCGTTAGAGAGTGTGTCATTCTGCTAATGATGTTGGCTCAAACTTTCTCTTTCAACAAGAAGCCCAAGAGCAAAACCATATTTGAAACCTAATTGTTATACCAGGCAGGAGAAACACGTGTCTATGTCATTCAGAGAGTACAAGAGTTGGTTGTACCAATGGCTAATTGTAATTATTGGTAATATTTTCTTAGTTTTCTTGTGTGTATGTTCTGTTGTGACTATGTAGTTTGCCATTAGTGCTTATGCCTTTGGCTACTGTGCCAAATACATATTATGTGTGGTTATGCCCCTCCCCATGATGGGCAAGTGGGGTCTTTACCCCATCTGAGAGGTGAGCCCAGTAGGGTACATGTTCCTGTGTAGTCAATGACTAGCCAATTCTCAGTCTTGCATAGTGGCATGAGGGCGGGGTAAGGGTCTGGCTACTCGAGACTAAGCCAATTCTATGTAGATTGCAGGCATTACCATAGCTG
>NC_085090.1:6627617-6640117 GCF_963422355.1 Corticium candelabrum
TGAGTGTGAGGAGGCTAGTCTGTCAATCTCTTGAACATCTGTCTTTATTTGATACCCAAATTGTGACTTGTCTGTTTGTAGGGGTTGAAGATTCGAAGCAGGTGAACGACTTTGTTCGGGAAGGATTACAAATGAAGGATTTCCATCATCCGAATGTGATGGAATTGATCGGCATCTGCTGGGTAAAGCCACACAGCGACACTCTTCGACCGTCTTCTCCACTGATTGTGTTGCCATACATGGAGCTCAGCGATTTAAAAACCTATTTGAGAAGAAACAGACCAGGAAAACGTTTGAGTGAGAAGGTATAGGCAAGAGAGTGTTGTGTATGAGTTTGTTGTGTATGACGAATGTTTGTCATCAGGGTAACACAATCAGTCTTGTTCAACTGCTCAAGTTTGGCCATCAGATTGCAAGAGGAATGGAGTATCTGTCAAACGCCGGGATTATTCATCGAGATCTCGCTGCAAGGAACTGCATGTACAAGACAATGCTGTCTAATTAATTTCCATATATCTCAGTAGTGTATCTCTCGTTTTATATTGTAGGGTCAATTGGGATTTGGAGATCAAAGTTGCCGACTTTGGTTTGTCTCGTATGATGGGAGGTCATGATTATTATCGAATGCGACATTTTACCCGATTGCCAGTGAAATGGATGGCTCCAGAGTGTCTCATCGATCTCATCTTTTCCGCAAGTTCTGATGTGGTGAGCCTGCAACAAAGAAATAGAAACGATCACACATACAATATGATACACACATATATATATATATATATATATATATATATATATATATATTCATATATATCCTATACTCTAGTACGCCAACCCACGCTTCCGTCTGTCTGTCTGGATGGATGGATGGATAGATGTCTGTAAAGCGCCGATCGACACGATGTCGGTCTTGGATCGTCGTGAAATGCTGCGACCCGGTCGAGTTCGGCTGTCGGAGACGAACAGTCTAGTCAGATTTCCCCTAAACTGCCTCTGACGGCCAGAAACAAGACTTTGTCGGCCTGAAATGAGATGCACAGTAGTTTGTTTGTTCAATTACCTGAGTATGCGGATGTGAGGTGCACTTGCCAGCTCCTGTACGCCATCCTCTAATTCCCAGAGTGCAAGATGTGCCCACTGCAGTCGGAGTGAGCTGTCTCACTGGGCTGATTTTGAGTGTGTGTGTCCGTCCGTGTGTGTGTCCGTCCGTGTGTGTGTCCGTCCCTGTGTGTGTTTGTTCATGTGTCTTCTACACGGAAGTGGTGTACAACGATTGCCACTGTCCAGATTGCCACCGCCCAGATGGCGGGTTAGTACTAGTATATTTAGTTGCATTTTTGTGTGACATTGGGTTTTGAGTGTAGTGGTCATTTGGTGTCACTCTGTGGGAGGTAATGTCGTTGGCTCAAGCTCCCTATCCTGGAGTCGATAATCAAGACATTGTTTCGTATGTGAAACGAGGGAAGAGATTGCAGAAGCCCGACAAGTGTCCGGATAGAGTGTAAGTTGTGAGTTGATTGGTGGTATGAAATTTAGTGGTACGTGTTCTGTACTTTTATATTGTTGTTCTGATGGACAGTGTGAGTGTTCGTTCATTCGCGCATACCTGCATGCATGAATTGACCGACTTGTTGATTACCAAATAGGGACACACACACACACACACACACACACACACACACACACACACACACACACACACACACACACACACACACACACAGGGACAGACAGACAGACAGACAGACACACACACACAGACAGACAGACACACAGACAGACAGACACACACACACACACACACACACACACACACACACACACAGGGACAGACAGACAGACAGACACACACACACACACACACACACACACACACACACACACACACACACACACACACACACACACAGGGACAGACAGACACACACACACACACACACACACACACACACACACACACACACACACACACACACACACACACACAGACAGACACACACAGACACACACACACACACACACACAAACACACACACACACACACACACACACACACACACACACACACACACACACACACACTCAATCAATTCTGCGTGTAGCTACGAGATCATGCAACTGTGCTGGAAGACACGACCCGAAGATCGTCCAACGTTCAAGTCCCTCGTGACAGACATCGAAGAGTACCTAACCGACATAATGAACTACTTCAACCCACTCGAGTCGAACGACCAACGGTCTTCTGATCCATACATCACATGGCAGTTGATGTCAATCACCGAGGAAGATGAAAGTAATGAAGACAACATTGAGCAACACAAAGAGCAAATGAATACCAACAAGCAAGTCGTGACGAGACGCGATTCATCGAAGTCTCAAATTTCTTCAAAACGGTCTGTGAGCTCGAATGGACGCAGCAGCTTAGCTCAAACGTTTGGCAACTTTGCCAGGATGATCTCATCTCGAATGAAACGTCCAACGACGTCCAGCAAGTCCGAAACGAAAGCTAACCGCAGAAACAGTTTGGTAGCAACGGATGCAGACAGCGACTCAATCGATGATTGAACTTGGTGACACACTAACTCCATACTTGGTGAGTATACAGTATACATGCAGTGATGCTGAGGGTCTTAAACTCATAATATGTACTGTACATCATTGGACTCTCTAGTGCTCCTACAAGTACGTTAGTCAGTCGGTGGAATGTTGTTGTATACTTTGATTTTTTAAGTTTATACGAAGGTTGACGAGTGTTTGTTTATTGAAGACAATCGTCTACTTTCAGACACACAGAGACTCAGTGAGTGTAACGTTTCTATTGCTATGATATATATCCATAAGGCTAGCAGTCTGTGAGTCGGTGGAGCCTCAAAGACAAACCAGAAGTCGATCTGCTTACTCAAAAAACTCACTTTTACTAAAGAGCTGTGGATAGGTCTGTCGACTAACAAGCTGTAGACTTTTGCTTGAAGTATCAGAGAGAGACAACACAATAAGTTGTGTTGACATATCATAGTCGGGGCAATTTTGGTGAAGACAATATGTGCCAAATGTTTTTTGAAATTTTTCAAATGTCAATTTGGGTGATATCTATATTGAGTGCTGTTGTAGGATGTCACCCTGGTATGCTCCTTATCTTCTGTGCGCTGTAGATCTGGCATTTTGATAGGGTAGTATGCATGTGTGTGGAGACGGATGCGGCGCAACTGTGTGAAGTGGGGGTTCATGGAAACCGACAAGTATTGGCGAATTTTAGTTTGACAATCCACTCGTCAGTTGACAAATTACCAAATTACTTAAACCGTTGCCAAAATTTCCCGGTCTGCGGTAAATTGCTCGCATACCAACTACAGTCTAGGCATAACTGTATGGTTTAGTGCCTTCGGAACTCGGCTCCTTCAAGCTCTAACAGCCAAGGTAGTAGGTAGTATGAGGTACACCACTTCACTGGAGTCTGCTTACCACCGCAATGGTATCGCTTTAAGGGAGACAGCAATGTCACAGTATGATGAAGCTATAGTTGTTGGGCATGCACACAAGAACAATCCCTTACGAACTACTTGAATAGTAACCTGTGGGTTACTATTTTTCAAACTGATCCGAACCACAGGTTAGTTGCTAATCGAGCATGGCCCATTGGGTTACTATTTTTTCAATGTCTGCTATTGTGGTTCAAGTTGAGGTAGAGAGGCTATGTATGCAAATATAGAGGAACACACTCTTGACTTTAGCCTCATCCCCAGACTCACGTGACTCAACGAGACCAACACTGTCAAGCTCACGTGAGTGAGGGGACAAGACTACTGTTGACGCATACAATTGCAACACTGTCAAGTTACCATAACCCGTATTCAGTTACTGGTAGCTAGTTTAATCAGTGTCCTCATATAATGTCAAGGCATCTGTAACTAATCAAGCACAAGTCACTATTTTTTCAAACTGATCAGATCAACGGGTTACTATTCGAGCAGGATTATTAATCGAACACGGGTTTCTGTTCAAGGAAATACCGTTAGAAACCATTGCAACAGCTAACATGCACCGCACGAGACAGTCACGTGCGGCACGTGCCCTGATAGATAATGTACCGCAGCTTATCTAGATCGATTCGTCTTTCCAGGATCTGACGCGAACGTGAACACTGAACTGCAAATCAAGTTGTGAGGTAAAGAAACTAAATAATTCGTATGACAGAGACCGCTTTTGCCGTGCGAAAATCAGAGAAAGACGTGCACATTGCACACAGTCTAGGCCAGGCTTCGGTCGTCGCAAATAGTTCATCAACAAAACCGTTGCTATAAGCACATCTACCGCAAACCGACGTCGTTCCGCTTTTACATGCGACTTCAATCACTCTTGCACAGTAACGAGAGGTGAAAGCGAGCCTAGGAAAGCAGGCTTTTTTGTGACGCTCAAGATTTACGATGTCGCACACTGTCACTGTCCGAATCTAGCAAGAAAAATTATAACATACTTACAGTCAATCTATGCTAACACCGACGTAGGAAGCGGGGACTGGGGAGCTTAAGCCCCCTCGCTCAGTGTAGGAATTGAATTTTTTGTGTCAGTGACTATTGCAAATGTTTACGGTCTGGCAAGCGAGGTAGTTTTGACTCTAGCCTCGTACTGTACCCAGACCCATGATGACAACCATGATACATACACGGTACATGTACACTCCCCGCCTCTCCCCCCACTCCCCCGCTCGTGAACATCTTCCTATGCCACTTGAGCATAAGAAATTGTACTAGAAATGATACAGCAGGAACACATACAACAGTAAACACATAATAGGCTACGGCTTGTTCACACTGGCCCTAACTAACTAGCTAGAGGACGCGCGTACATTACTGTAATCATGATTATTTCTCCATTAGCTAATGCACTAGCTAGAGCTAAATTTGGCTGTTCACACCGCTCCTAATCATGATTACTCTAATGCCAATCTAAAGCTTGTAGGGAGCAGCTTTACAACGCCTTTACTATCTAGAGGACGTAACATCTGCACATGACGGCAAGTGTGAAGACTTCGCTTTTCACCAAAATTTGTTGCTGTCTCTACTCTACGTTGGACGTGCTCTACGTATGCTGCCACTGGAAGCAGAACCGTCCTCCCTGTAGTCGCCAAGTGGGCTTTCGGCATCGTCCGTTTGAGACACGAGTCGAGCACACACAAAACCTCCATCTTGTACACAGATACCGGATATAGACGGTATTTATGATAAATATTGACGCTATCGCGTTCTGCACGCGACTCACTAAATTTGAAGAGGTGTGAACACCTATTTGTGTCCTACTTTTAGTAAATCTGCGCAAATGACAATGACTACTCTAGCTCTTGCTTGTTTAGTGACCACGCTCTACTGTGTCCTGTACCTTGAACATAATTAACCGCAATGCTGTATACCTACACAGTAGATGTACGTACTACATGTTTGAACTCGCTGCAGTCTAATCTTAGTATCCGTCAAACACGAAATAGCTACTCGTCACTCGTTCGCAATTCGATCTACACGATTTGTACGGCATCGATGCCTACACCAGACGGTCTCCGTGGAAACAAAGTATAGAGCACGCATTGACCGTGCCAAAACCGTAGACGCGCAGATCACCACGAAATACGCTCTACAACCTTTTTTGCGTCCACAGGTCTACGTCTAGCTTTACCGTCTAGAGTGCACGCAGACGGATCCAATGTATAGTGTAAGTATCTAGAGTGAGGCTTCTTGTCCGTTTACCGGATTACGTTTGGACTCCTGCTCTCATCAGAATATTCACAATCCGTCGCCGTGTGACGGTATTCCTTCCAGAAACTCCGTTCATGGCACAATTACGCAACTGACTCGAACCAATTTAGTCTGACGGATATACCCGACTCTGCCACTAGCTAGATAGAGATTAGTAGCAGCACCGGAGAGGTTTCGTGTCGACGTCGGTGATACTGCGCGAGCATGCTTCTTCTCCTCTTCGCACTTCTCTCCGTCGCTGTCGGCGACTACTGCCGACAGTCTCTACAGACGGCCGAGTGTCCGGCGGCGGCGGCTAAACTTGTGTCGGCGGCGGCGGCTAAACTTGTGTCGGCGCCGACGTCGGAGTCCACAGTGACGAAAGTCGGCATCGGCGGGATGTTCTCGATTTCTCAATGGGATAACGACGGCCGGGGGCGCTGCTCAGCGTGTCATGCCGGTGCGCGTCGCCTTCAGTTGTTTGCCGTCGAGCAGACGGAAGCCATGATTGAGAGCATCGAGCGCATCAACGAGTCCGGAATGTTGGGAAACGCGACACGTTTGGTGTACGAGGTCTGGGACACGTGCGGAGACGATCGAGACTCGCATTGTATTTACGCACAGGCGACGGAAACGTTCTCGTCCGAACTCCTGGCTACAGTGGTGGGCCCCTACTATTCGGACACAAGTTATTCGATGAACAACGACGCTTTGAAAGCACTGTATAATAATCTGGGATTGTCACAAAGGATTACAAATATTCGAATTCGAGACAGAGGAGTGTGGAGTCTGCTCGACTATCCCTACATGTACAGCCAGGGTATCAATATTGGTGACCTCAGAGACCAGCTCGTCATGTTGCAGCAGACTTGTGAGCTTCAAGCTCAAGCTGCTGTCGATTTTCTCGAGAGAGAAGGATGGTATGACGTCACAGTCATTGTTAGTAATGATTACTGCGGTGGTAGATCGATGGTGAAGTTTGATCAAGCGGTCAAACAATCAAGATCTTACTGTCGATTCGATGTCAACTATGTACAAGAGAGTGGGAACATTGACTGGCCAGACTATGACACAGAGCGTAAGGCAATTGCAGATTCAGAAATTCATACTTTTGTTCATGATATTGAAATCAATGATGCCTTGAATCGACCAAAGAGACGCAGTAATTTAGTCGTATTGTCTTCGTTCCCGTTTGCCTTATCATTGTTCAAACAGATGCTGACTGTTAGTGATACGATTACATCAGTCGGTGGGATCTTTCTTGGCGAGTTGTGGGGTGATCCTCGAAATGTCGACGAGTTGTACAGTCACATCACACGCCTTGTGCACGAAAAAAACGACACCGTGTTTGCACTTCGATTGGAATCCAACGGCACAGAAAAATTTCAAGACTACATGTCGTCGATCACGTCGAATTCGTCTAAATTACATCGAAATCGTTGGCTGGGAGAGTACTGGGAGGGTGTCTTCAAATGCAGTCTTACAAACAAGACTTGCAATACAACAGACAGACTACCTGCCCACAATTGGCCCATACTGAGAAACTACAAGGCAACACTGGTAGCAAACGCCGTGTACGCCACGGCCCAGTATTACAAAGATTTTTCTACAAAGTTTCCCAATGAAGCAGTCAACGAATTCTTTGAGGATCAAATCTACAAACTCAACAGTCTCAAACCGTTATTCTTGCCCAGCAAGTGGATAGGCAACACAATGACTATAGGACAAGTACATCAGCCCGACCTTGACGTCATTCACTTTGACGTCATTCAGCCACTCACGTCCACATATGAAATCATTCGATTACAAAGTGTAGATGAGACCGAAATGGGATATGAATTGTATGCCAAATGGAGATTAACAGATCCTCAAAATGAAACAGGAAAGCTTGAGTTAGATGAAAAGAAATTGAATCGAACCATCGAAATGTGCCTCACTGCCACACATACTGTCATTACATCCACATCATCATCTCTCTCTTCATCTGGTTTGACTCAAGCTCCTGGTCTCTACAACTGCAATGATGATCATCTGTATCCAATGGCGACTGTCGTCTTCATCACTCTACTTCTCCTTGTCATCGTTTCTCTCATCTGGACGTCAGCTCGTGGCAAAGTCTCACACCAAGTTGTTCACATCGTCGTATTCTCACACAAGAAGGTCGCACTAATTGTCTCAACCGGTCTCTCCATTTCTGTTAGTCTGTGGATCGTGTTCAGTACATCAGCGACCAACTGTGAGACCCGAACTGCAGACTTTCTTGTCAATCTTGTCAACACGTCGTGTTACAGTGTAATCCTACTCAACTTGGCATCGAAACTATTCGAACAGCCGTTGACTAAATTCCTCGTTCAATCTATCGGCTTCATCCTCTTTGTCACAACTCAGGCATCCATTGCTGCTGTAGCACACTTCCACCTTCCATCAGAAAGAACCAACAAAACACTACTTGTTTACTGTCTTGATGAACGACAAAAACCTCTAGTTGTCATATCGTACTTCTACAGTGTTGTCTTGCTGTCAGGGTGTGTATTTCTCTATATCATCAAAACATGCCGAAAGAAGAGACGACAGGCAAAGACTTGCATCAAGATAACAACAGCAATCATTACTGCTTCAGTTTATGTCATTTTCGTTGCTCTCTTTGTGTGGGCTGATGCAAGCTACTGCGACGTTCACACACGATTGTTTGCTCTCGTTTCTCTGTATCCATCGATCGTCTGTCTGGTGTTGGCGACGTTTGCCACGATCGCCTGTGTGTACAAAATGCGAGAGAAAAATCGTGATGACATCGATCTACCATTCGAAGTGCAGGGTATGATGGGCAGTAACATAGGGAGGTTGATTGAAATATTTTTTTCAATTGTTTGTTGAAGGGTCGTACATGGAAAGACGAACGACACACAACTACATATTTCCTGACGTACCTGGACTGGCTGGTTTGACTCAGAACGAACTCTTGGATGACGACATTCGAAAAGACGTGAACGATGTGCTTATTGCAGATGGAAGGCTCGTTCTGAAAGTCAGAATTGGGATGGGTAAGCACTGATAGACAGGCTACATAGGAATTAGTATGGACTGGCAAGGAGATGAAAACAAACAAGGAAGCACAAGACAGACAAGCAGACAGACATACAGACAGACAGATGGATGGACGGACAAACAAGCACAGACAGACAGAAGGACAGACAGGCAGGCAGACAGACAAACTGACAGACAGACAGACAGATAGAAGGACAGACAGACAGAAGGATAGATAAACAGACAGACAGATTGTCTCTGGGTTGCTGAATGCTTGTAGTTTATAGCTCATTCTTAGTGAAGTGTATAGTGTGTAGATTATGGACAAGGTACATTTGAACTTACGTACTTACTATTTTGCTGAAATGTAATATAGTCTTGTGTTCGAAAATATATAGACAGACAGACAGACAGACAGACATATGGACGGCCGGACAAACAAGCACAGACAGACGAATAGACAGACAGAAGGACAGACAGACAGACAGACGGACAAACAAACAGACAGACAGACAGACAAACATACAGATAGACAGACAAACTGACAAGCAGACAGACAGAAAAACAGACAGACACATGAACAGACAGATAGACAGACAGACAAACACAAGGCCAATTTTCTTTTCACCAACCCATTCTCCATTCAATACATGTCACTGCAATCCTTAGGAAATTTTGGAAACGTATTCAAGGGTGTTCTCGACGAAGTCAGACCCGTAGCAGTCAAAACCGTACAAGGTCCAATAAATACACACACACACACACACACACACACACACACACACACACACACACACACACACACACACACACACACATACACACACACACACACACACACACCACCCACTCACATACCACACACACACACACACACACACACACACACACACACACACACACACACACACACACACACACACACACACACACACACACACACACACACACACACACACACACACCAACGATCCATCATTTCACCAGTCACCATCTCTCTACTAGACATAGTGACACGAAAAGATGTCAACGATTTTATCAAAGAAGGACTTCAGATGAAAAAATTCAATCACCCAAATGTCATGGACCTAATCGGCATCTGCTGGCTGAAAGGGACTGAAGCCTCTCCGGCATCAGCCGCTCCGTCTCTCGTCTTGCCCTACATAGAATTGGGAGATCTCAAGACTTATCTACGAAAGTGTCGTCCAAACAGATCACGAGAATCTGTAAGTTTGACAGACTCATTCAAAATGCCACTGTTAAGTAATTACTTAATTATAGATTATAAATTCTATAATAAATAATAAATAAATAAAGTAGAGACTATACATTATATAACAAACGAATTAATTAATTATTTATTTATTTACTTACTATAGAATTTATAGTCAATAAATAAATAAATTAATTAATTATTTATTATAGAATTTATAGTCTTTAATTAATTTTTTTATTTATTTACTATAGAATTTATAGTTTCTAAATATCTAAATAAATAAATAAATTATAGACTACATTCTCTAACAAATAAATAAATAAATAAATTAAAGATATAAATTCTATAATAAATAAATACATTAATTAATTAATTAATTATAAACTTTAAATTTTATAATTAATAAATAATAGATATGATTAATTAATTAATTATATACTATACATTATATAACAAATAAATAAATATACAAATAAATTAATTAAAGACCTATAAATTTTATAATAAATAATATATATATATGATTAATTAATTAATTATAGACTATACATTCTATAATAAATAAATTAAATAAAGACTATAAATTCAATAATTAATTAACTAATTAATTAATCAAGTTTACACCATAAATTCTCTAACAAAAAGATTAATTAATTATTAATTAAAGAGTATAAATTCTATTATAAATAATAAATAATTTTATTAATTGTAGAGTCACTATAAATTTTGTAATAAATAAATAAATAAATTATAGACTATAAATTTTATAATAAATAAATAAATTAATTAATTATAAACTAAATTTTATAATTAATTAATTAAATAAATAAATAAAGTAAAGACTACAAATTTAATAATTAATTAATTAATTAATTATAGACTATAAATTCTTTAAATTAGTGCATAATCGAATGCAAATTTGTGTGATTTCTATCTAACGGCTCATAGATAAACCCGCTGAATCTAAAGCAAAGTGTGATGTTCATGGATCAGATTGCAAAAGGCATGCAATACATTGGCTCACAGGGAATTATCCATCGTGATCTTGCAGCCAGAAACTGCATGTACATAGCATGCTGATGTTGTTGTCTATACAAACTCTATGAATGTGTAGCTTTCTTTGTTTGCTTTCAGGGTGAATACTGACTTGGAGATCAAAGTGTCTGACTTTGGGTTAGCTCGAGCGATGAAGGAGGGGAAAGACTATTACAGAGCGATTCACGAGGTGCAGCTGCCTGTGCGATGGATGGCACCCGAAAGTCTCATGTACTCGACGTTCACATGCAAGTCTGATGTTGTGAGTGGTGTGTGTGTGTGTGTGTGTGTGTGTGTGTGTGTGTGTGTGTGTGTGTGTGTGTGTGTGTGTGTGTAGTGTGTACATGTGTGTGTTCATGCATGCGTGTGTGCATGTGTGTGTGTGTGTGTGTGTGTGTGTGTGTGTGTGTGTGTGTGTGCGCGCGTGTGCGTGTGTGTGCGTGTGTGTGTGTGTGTGTGTGTGTGTGTGTGTGTGTGTGTGTGTGTGTGTGTGTGTGTGTGTGTGTGTGTGTGTGTGTGTGTGTGATACTAAGATCTACTCAACTAATTGCAGTGGTCATACGGTGTGACTATTTGGGAAATCATGACTCTAGCTCAAGTGCCATACCAAGGTTTAGGACTCAGTCCTCGAGGAATTCTACCATTTCTACACGAAGGAAATCGACTGGAGAGACCAAGTGGATGCCCAGATGAGATGTATGGGTAACACCTACTCACAGTATTCATCAGCCAATTAGATCTCGACAAGGATACTCGTGTAGATGGTAGACAAATATGATTGGTTGGTAGTTGCCTGTCTTGAAACTAGACATGGCACCACTGGGAAGGAGACTGACTTGTTGACAAACAGAGAAACAAACAAACAAACAGATGAAAAATAGCATACACAGGAAGGAGACTGACATGTAGACAAACCGTTTGCAAGGAGGCTGACTCAGAGGCTGACTTGCTGACACATAGAGCAAACAAACAAACTAACAAGCAAATAAACAAACAAACAGACTAACAAAGTAATAAACAAACAAACAAGCAAATAAAGAATAAAACAAATAAACAAACAAACAAACAGATGATAAACAGAATACAAAGAAAGGAGACTGACATGTAGACAAACCATTTGCCGACTCAAAGGCTGACTTGCTGACAAATAGAACACACAAACAAACAAGCAAACAAACAAACAAACAGACAGACTGACAAAGTAAAACACAAACAAAAAAATGAAAAAATAAACAAATAAACAAACAAGCAAACAGATGATAAACAGAATACAAAGGAAGGACTGACATGTTGACAAACCATTTGCAAGGAGGCTCACTCAGAGGCTGACTCGCTGACTTGCTGACAAATAGAACAAACAGGCTAATGAACAAACTAACAAGCAAATAAACAAATAAACAAACAAACAAACAGGCTAACAAAGTAACAAACAAGTAAATAAACAAATAGACAAACGGACTAACAAAGTAACAAACAAACAAACAGACTAACAAAGTAACAAA
>NC_085090.1:6650117-6652617 GCF_963422355.1 Corticium candelabrum
CCCACATGCCCGGATGCTCTTGCGTTTACTTCGTTTTAGCGCACGTTACCAGACGTTCAGAAACTGCAGTAAAGGAGGCGAAATCTCACGTCTAGATCGTATTGAAAAGTGAGAACAGTTGTAAACAAGTGTAATCTACGATACCATGCCACATACGCAGTTGTGCAGTACATTTCGTTTCTTTCATTTCATTCCCTTGTAGTGCCGCTCAACAATCCGTTGCCCAAGAGTCTCCAAGAGGAGTGCGAGAAGGCAACGAGGATTATTAGAGACTTTACCATGCCTTCTGCGGAGAGGGGACCCGACTCTCTCATTCCTCCGTCGATTATCGACAACGCAAAGGGTTTGGTTCTAATGACTGTCTTCAAGGCGGGATTTCTGGTGTCTATTCGTGGAGGATCCGGGATTGTTATAGCAAAGAGGGATGATGGACGTATGTGGTGTGTGTGTGTGTGTGTGTGTGTGTGTGTGTGTGTGTGTGTGTGTGTGTGTGTGTGTGTGTCGGTTTGTTTGTGTGTATCTGTTTGTCTGTCTGTCTGTCTGTTTGTCTGTCTGTCTGTCTGTCTGTCTGTCTGTTTGTTTGTGTATATTCGTTTGTGTGTATGTGTGTGTGTGTGTGTGTGTGTGTGTGTGTGTGTGTGTGTGTGTGTGTGTGTCAGTTTGTTTGTGTGTATCTGTTTGTCTGTCTGTCCCGGATGTGGTATGGTGGTTACTGGAGTTTGAACCCGCCTGGTCACAAATCGTTTTCTTGGAGTATTTGTTTGGTTTTCGTCAGTTCTGCAGTCAGACGGCATTTTTAAAAGTTCGGATGTCGACCATCTGTTGCCCATACACCCGTTGTAGACAAGAAAACGTGCTCAAACGAATTCTGGCACATATCAGGGACTCTCACTGCTCAGATGATTGTCCAACAGATTTTATTGAAGAACATGGGTTGTCCAAATGTCCTGGATGCTCACAGTGGTTTTTGAAGCTTCAACAACATGCTTCCAAGTGTTGTAGGTCATCCAGCGTAACCGCAACGCCTCAGGCTACGCTTACTACGTCAACACCGGCTCTGCCACCTCCAAACTCAAGGAAGCCAAGGGCACCTGAGGACACTGCTTTTGGAACGGCCTTTGAATCATGTTGGTCTTCCTTGGATCGAGAAGGTGACGCTTGGCGCCTGATAGACTCCTTCACAACGGAAGCCATACTGGACTGGACGCCGCCTAGAACAGTGCAGAATGTAACACCTGCATTACGCGCGATGTTTCAGGACTGCTGCGCTATTGCTTTGAGAAAGATTGAAGAGGAACCAGCAAATGACAGAGGATGGAAACTTCTCCTACTTCTTCCCAGGATGCTTCTCCAACCGCATGCACGTGGCGGTAAAGTGGGCACGCGGGAGGTCAAGGCAATTTACACACGGTTTCTACAATTTCATTGGCAAGAACTGATTCTAAATCGGAGTCACTTATCACGCTCTACTCCTTCTACAGAAGTTGATCAGAGGAAGAAAGCTGCACTAAGTCTAGTTCATTGTGGAGAATTGTCACGTGCATCAAGAGTTCTAACTAGTCAGGGTTTTGCCCCTGCTACAGACGACACAGTGGCACAGTTACTATCCAAGCATCCACATCGTATGATATCTTCACATCGACCAGAGGAAACCTCAAAAATGGAGTCAGATTCAGTTAATCCCATTTCTCTGAAAAAGGAGGCATTTTTCAATGCAATCAGGAAAGCACCAAGAGGAAGTGGTGCTGGCCCTTCTGGCTGGCGTTATGAGCACCTGAATACTCTTTTGGAGAATGACTTAACTTGCGAACTGCTATATCTAGTGTGTTCTCTAATCGCTGGAGGCAAAGTTCCAAATTCAGTCTTGCCTCTCCTGACAGCGTCTCGTCTCATCGCCTTACCTTAAGCAAACGATGATGTTAGACCTATTGCGATTGGTGAAGTGATTCGAAGAGCTACTGCTAAGGCTATTTGTAGCCAGATGAATAGTTCTTTTGCTTCTTACTTCAAGCCAATTCAACATGGAATTGCAACACCTGGTGGGGCTGAGCTTTTAGTTCATCACCTTTCATTCCTTATGGAGAATAACCCAGGCTTGTCTGTTCTCTGTACCGATGTCAAAAATGCCTTCAATTCAGTATCGAGAGACAGTATTCTAAGTCAGGTCATGAAAGTGTTTCCTGAAATATACCATCACGTGAGGCAAATGTATGACAGTCCGAGTACCTTGATTTATGTCAAGGGGAAAGATATAGTGAAACTACAATCAGAGGAAGGAGTTCACCAGGGTGACCCTCTTGGTCCAGTCCTGTTCTCAATTGCTTTACAACCAATCATTGCCTCAGTTCAAGACCGTCATCAAGATACAACTATGCTGGCGTATTTGGATGACGTATATGTTGTTGGTTTGCCTGAATCTTCCATCTCAGTCTTTGATGATGTAAAAGGCTCCCTCAAAGATGTTGGCCTGACTATACGAGACGAGAAATGCAAGCTGTAT
>NC_085090.1:6657617-6665117 GCF_963422355.1 Corticium candelabrum
CTGGTGGGAGGGTAAGACTTCAGACGGTCGGCTGGGAATTTTTCCGGCAAATTATGTGAAGCTGGTGTAACAGTTTTGTCTAGTAGGGTTTAGTAGTGCACGCGCAATGGTGACGTACTACACCATTTTAATTTTTGTAGGTCGAATTCGCGGGTAATCACATCGAGTTTGCTTTATGTCAATTCAAATTTTACTTTAAGTTTACATTGAATTCAACTCAAGCTTGTTCATTGTCACATCAGGTTGGTGAGGGTAGAGTACTACTGTAAGGACACGTGCATTCCTGTGGTTAGCGCGCGCTAAGTAAGCATTCTTAACTAACGCGCGTTAAAACTAGCAACAATTGCCATTAATGGTATTACGATGAAACTTGCACACTAACAACTTAATGATCTCGAAATTATACCAGCTAATTCAGAGTGACTTCTTCACTGCCATGTACACCGAAGATTTGGCCACGACTAACGAATACATCCGGGCTTTGCATCCGGGTTAGAAAAACAAATCCTTGTGATGGCCGAGTCGGCTTTCGTTCCTATCTCGGATTCTGACTTTAGTAAGCTGCAGTACGAAGACAGAGAGCAGAGCGACGTCGCCGGACCGTACGGTCAGTGGCGTTCGAGTCATAGGTCGTCAGAAGTGCAGAGTTGGTACCGACCGGACACTCAAACCAACACAGATGCGTTGAAGGTACGGTACGCTCTACTACATTCTCTCTGACATTCTTTATACGTAGAACGAATGCTTTTGATGCGTAACCGCGCTTTTACGACAGAATACGCATGCGTAGGAGCTTGCAAGAAATTGCGCGTGCGCAGAGATTGTTACATCTGTGGGCGTGTCATTTATGTCTGATAGGTTAGACGGCTACGAGTCGTATCAAGTTGTAGTTTTGGTGCAAACTTGTAACTGAAGGTGCTAGCTATGACACATATACAACAGTCTGGATTGATAATTTTAATTAATTAATTAATTAATTAACCAAGTTAATTGTCTTCTCTTTTGCAAGCAGTGAAGATTAATTAGTGGATTAGGTGCGGTTTGTGTGTTATTTGTAGTTTAAACTGACACTGAATGGAATCACTTCGGAGGAAGGTAAATCAACTGTATCTTTGTATGGTATTTCAGTTAGCGTGCATATCAGCTGTTATTGTTTGTTTGTTTGTTTGTTTGGTTTTGTAGTGTGGCTTGCTTGTCTGTTTGGTCTGTCTGTCTGTCTTTCTCTCGGTCTGTTTTTTGTCTGTGTGTTTGGTCTGTCTGTCTGTCTGTCTGTCTGTCTGTCTGTCTGCCTGTGTCAAATATATTTCATAAATCAGTACTATTACAAGCTGTATGATGCTGTAACCTAAAAACTACACAAACAAAGGACCCTTAAGCCCTACACATACAATCCTATACTATAATACGCCAACCCATGCTTCCGTCTGTCTGGATGGATGGATGTCTGTAACGCGCTGATCGACACGACGCCACTCTCAGATCGTCGTGAAATGCAGCGGCCCAGTTGAGTTTGGCTGTCGGAGATGAATGGTCAAGTTGGATTTTGCTTGTACTGCCTCTGACGGCGAGAAACGAGACTTTGGCGGCCTGAAATGAGATACGCCGGAATTTGTTTGTTCAATTAGCCGAGTATGTGGATGTGAAGTGTGCTTTCCAGCCACTGTACGCTAATTTTGCTAGCCATGCGGCTGCTGCAGTCGGAGAGCCGGTGTGTGTGTGTGTGTGTGTGTGTGTGTGTGTGTGTGTGTGTGTGTGTGTGTGTGTGTGCATATGTACGCGCATGTGTAGATTTGTAACATGTGGACCCGCCCTACAGTGAGATTGTGAGATGGGGCTACTCTGACACGTGCCAAATAATACAACTGGCGAAGGTTAATTTTTACATATTCTTTGCTTAGGTAGCTACTACTGTCTAGGTGCTAACACAATCCTACCACCCATAGGATGGGTGAGGGCTAGTGATTTAATAATTTGCAACTGTAGTGTTCATTCTGTGAATGCTTTATGACTTGTCTGCTACAACTGTCTCTGCAGTTGAATGGAGATGAGAGATCTCCACTTGTTCTTGAATTGGTCCTTTTTCTTTTCCTCATCATCTCTAGACGACTCGACTTGCTTGTTCAGATAGTTGGCAGCTTGTATCCCAGCGACCAAAATGTTCAAGAACCAAGTTAACAAAAGATGGTTTGATGCCTCCTGGAAGAAGCTCTTGGTTGTATTTAATGTCTTTTCTCTCCTCTCTCTCTCTCTGAGGCCACGATACCTGCTGTGCTAGCAGCCAATGTTAGTAAGTCAGTGCTTCAGGGATGCGCTAGAAAAGTCTAGTTCTGTGTCGTGGCCAGTTTGGCGATCGATAACAACATTTTCTGGTCTGTTGTCGTTGTTGATGTATCGATGAGTCGGTTCTTTGTGTGCTGGAATTTCAGTTCGGTCAAACACTTTGTGTTTGGTTTGTCTCTCTGTTTCTCTGTGTCTCATTAGTCTGTCTGTCTGTTTGTCTGTCTGTTTATCTGGGTTTGTCTGTCTGTCTCTCTGTCTGTTTTTTGTTTGTGTGTTTGGTTTGTCTGTCTGTCTGTTTGTCTGTCTGTCTGTTTGGTCTGTCTGTTTGTCAATACATATATTTTCAAACATTGAACTATTATACATCATCTAACTTAGTAAGCAAAGCAAGTAAATACTACCCAAATCAATAGGGCTTGGTTCTACCTGTTTGTCTGTCTGTGTGTTTGATCTGTTTGTCTGTCTGTCTGTCTGTTTGGTCTGTTTGTGTGTTTGGTTTGTTTGTCTGAGTCTGTCTGTCTGTCTGTCTGTCTGTCTGTCTGTCTGTCTGTCTGTCAATACATATATTTTCATACATCAGCACTATTACAGTCTAATTGTCCAAACACCAGTCCAAAAACCCACAAGTGGCCACACAACAAAACCCAGCTACTTATAATTAACAAATGCTTCATCAACGTTCAGAGAGTTTTTAAACTGTCCTGCTCTTCCTGATATTCTACTAATCACATTAGCATTGCTTCTTTGCAGTGCTATAGAGAAACAGCGACGCCAGTACGTCTTGAACTCTCTGCTGTTCTTCCTTCCGTCTTCATCTGTTGAGAGAATGGACAGTCGATTAAGGAACTGAAGAGCATCATGTCCCCATCTTCCAAAATGTTCAAAAACTAGGGCAATACAGTTAGAGGATCTGCCCCACATGTCCACCTCACCAGCATATTTCTGTGATTTCACGGCTTCTCGTTTGGCTGCAGCTGCGCCATCTTCCACAGCTGCCTGGGAAATAATATGTTTGGCCCATGGGTGAGCCACTGAAATGTCGAGTTCAACATTACACCCAGATTGTTCATCAATTGTCTGTCTGTCTGGTTGTCTGTCTCTCTATTTGTCTTTGTGCCAGTGTGCATGTAATCATCGAAGACAAATTGTTGTCTAATTAAGTGATAAAGAACAGCAACATACTCAACACAGGAGTGGCTACAGATGTGGCTTTTGTATATACCTATCACATTGTATGTTTGTCTAACTACTTGTCTGTTTGGTTGCCTTGTTTTCTATTTGTTTTTGTTTGCATGTTTATCGGTCTGTTACTTTGCTTCTCTGTTTTTCTTGCTTGTCTACTTGTGTGTCCATTGTGTATCAGTTTAGCTTGTTGGGGTCTATATTACCAATTTAGTATATTACAATTGATATCAAATAGTTGCATATTTGAATTACAGTGTATCAGTTATTGACGGATCTGCAACTAAGACTGGGATGGAATACAGACCTGGAAACTATGGAGATTCTGGAATGGCAAGACGAAGAAGCAGTAGTTTACTGGTAGTGTAATCGTCTATTGTGTTCTAAACGGTTTAAACCTGTACTACTTTATCCATGTAAAGCAGTAGTGGATACAAGGAACCCTCTTTGAGATCTGGCCTGTTTATGAACAAAGCACTGCTTGGACAAATGTGATAGACACTCAATACTTCCAGCTGTCTGCACGGCCTTGTCTAGGATTTTCTGTATCCGTCAAAAATGTTTCTTTTGTATGTGAATTTAATGAATAATAATACATAAATAATAAATGATTAATAAATGAAAATAAATATTATTGACATTTATTAATAAATATTAATAAATAATAAATAAATATTAATAAATAAATATTAATAGATAAATATTAATAGATAAATATTAATAGGTAAATATTAATAATAAATAAATATTATTAATATTTATTAATAAGTCATTTTTACTATTGTGTACAATGTAGTAAAGGGAGATGAGAGATATTAGTAAATAAACTCAGTATTTGTTTCTGACATTTTTCTGTTTAGTTGGTTTGCCAATGAATTGATGATCGGTTTCTAATGAGCATGCTGCATCTTGTATGTGTTTGTACTAACTTTTTAATCACTATACAAAATACATTATCATGACAAAATTTGTCCAAATTTAGAAAACCTGTTGTGTGATCTTGACATATACACAAGTAGTGGTACACTATGTGTTAGTTAAATGGCTTGATTTTTTCATGGCTAATTTGCAAAGTTGTAGAGTCAATGCTACACTTGTAGATGAATATTGTACGTGGCCATCACTCACGATGTTGTAATGTGTGTGTGTGTGTGTGTGTGTGTGTGTGTGTGTGTGTGTGTGTGTGTGTGTGTGTGTGTCAGTGTGTGTGTGTGTGTGTGTGTGTGTGTGTGTGTGTGTCAGTGTGTGTGTGTGTGTGTGTGTGTGTGTGTGTGTGTGTCGGTGTGTGTGTGTGTGTGTGTGTGTGTGTCAGTGTGTGTGTGTCAGTGTGTGTGTGTGTGTGTGTGTGTGTGTGTGTGTGTGTTGGTGTTTGTGTCTGTGTCTGTGTGTGTGTTCACACTATTCTAAGGAGAAGTCTTGGCTAGGACATCAAAATCTAATTGCTGCTTCACCAGGAGAGATGCACTGTTGAAGGTTGCCACACGTCATGAAGGCGACCAAATTCTTATGGTAGCCAAGGACACTACTCATCCAAAGGCACCTATTGTGCCAGGAGTGATCAGGTATGATACTAGCTAGGTAAGGTACAAACAGTATGGGCTGTCTGTAATATTCTCGCAGTCATTTATATAAATACAAAGCTCAACTACTATGCACAACATTACCGAACTGCTGTGGTGTGTGTGTGTGTGTGTGTGTGTGTGTGTGTGTGTGTGTGTGTGTGTGTGTGTGTGTGTGTGTCCAGTATGTGTGTGTGTGTGTGTGTGTGTGTGTGTGTGTGTGTGTGTGTGTGTCCAGTATGTGTGTGTGTGTGTGTGTGTGTGTGTGTGTGTGTGTCCAGTGTGTGTGTGTGTGTGTGTGTGTGTCCAGTGTGTGTGTGTGTGTGTGTGTGTGTGTGTGTGTGTGTCCAGTGTGTGTGTGTGTGTGTGTGTGTGTGTGTGTGTGTGTAAAATGTTTGATGTTGGCTGCATACTGATCCGTCTCGATCAGACATTGAGTTGTAGACATTGTGTTCTATACTTTACCATCATGTACTTGATCTTTTCAGGGTAGAAACGTTCTTATCAGGTTGTATTATTCGCCCATTGGAGGGCGATCCATCTTCTTCTACACTGACAGTGCTGCAACAGCTAGATTTCAAAGGATGGATTCCCAAGTGTTTTATCAGTTCCAGATTCATGGCGTATCATTGGTACAATAATATGACCGGATATTATAGCAGGAACGTTCAACTGGTAAAATCCAAAGCAGCAGAAAGGCGTCTAAACATGGCGTGAGGAGTCTCCATTTGACTGTCTGAGTGTTGATGGAATGGCCATATGGTAAGGACACGTTTGTGGCTGTTGCTATTGATTATATTTGCACACGTTAATATCAATTAATACAAGATGTATTGATTTTAATGAGGATTGACTTTAATTAGTTTGATTAGAATTTTAGTTGTATGCACGTGTTTGAATGGCGTGACCATAATTGTTTAATGAATTAATAGAAATCAACGAGTTGTATGTTGTGCAGTGCATTGCGATATATATATATATATATATATATATATATATATATATATATATATATATATATATATATATACCATATATATTTGCATCTATCCACGTGTTACATTAGAGTGCATGCGCATGCATATAGTGAGTCATTTGGGAAAATGATTTTGTCAAGTTCTGTTTAGTCTTTCGGGTTTAGTGCAAACACGAGAAGCTTGTTCCTAAACGTTAGCTGTTGTGATTGCCAGTTCGTCTATTGTCATTGCCATACAAACGCAACCAGCCCCTCCCCGCCAACGGAAGTCGAGGGAGGGGCTGGTTGCGCGAGGCTACTAGACCTATCAGTGAGTGCGGTAGGACTCTCATTGTACCTGTAGGGATGTGCCGAATCTAAAATGGCCGCCCATACAAAGTATCCAAACACGTGCTATCTATCCAGATTTCTTATAACTCAGTAAAAAATCTCAGAGCCACGTAGCGCTCGACTGTAAACGGTCCGAATGGTAGCCAGACTACTAACGCTGACACTAGGCCTCTCAGAAGCCGTCTAGCTAACGGCAATTGCAAGCAAAAACGCCATTTATTCTTTCACATTCGCTTTTGTCAGCCAGGCTAGCGCCTCACTCGAGGCAACTACAACGACTAGAGTCATACCAAACGATTCGCTCTTGTCCGAGGAATTGCACTGACCCAACAGCTAGAACTGTACAAAGTCCACCCACTAGCAAGCCTGGTTGACAATATTGACGCCGACGTTGACGTCAACGCGGCGTCGTGACGTCCACTTGTGACGTCGCCGTCCAATTGTGAACAACGACAAAGTGGCACGGCGTCATGACGCCGGGATAGAGGATAGTTGTATTGCAGCGTCAAAAACCGGAAGTGGTAGGTGTCAAATGTAACCACGTGGGCATTTTAGCGAATCAGCAGAGTTGTAAGCATCCCGGATCTAGAATGGAAGAACGTTGAATGACTCCGCAAGAGAAGCAGCAAGAGAAGATCATCATTGGAATCGTTGTCCATGATTAGACAGGCGTGCGCGATCTGACTCGAGACTCGAGACCAACCTTGACGCGTGCAATCTAGTGACGTCTCAAGATATTGTGAACAGGACGACGCTGGCGTTGACGTCGACGTCGGCGTCAAATATTGTGAACTTGGCTTGAATCAGTCAACTGCTAGTCTCGCGTAGCCAGGCCATCTCCACCCACATACCTCCGGCGAGAAATAGTCTGGGGAAATTAAATGCCTGTACAATTCTTGTTCTGCGCTCCCCACGAATCATGGGGATGAAGACCTCTTTATAGATAGCAGGAGGAGGTGTCACGCAATCGCATTCCGCTCATTTCGCTTGTAGACCTTGAACTACTGTCTTGTTGCAGTACGTTTGTGCCCAAATTGTCCGTGAGGTTGTGCTCCTTCACCGATCGACGTCTGATTTCTTTATCTATTGTTGTGATCTTGTGAGTTTGACGTAAGCATGGGGCGTGCTTTTGTCTAGACGCTCTTTCGCCGTCCGCAGTCAAAGTATCGAATC
>NC_085090.1:6670117-6682617 GCF_963422355.1 Corticium candelabrum
ATACAGGCAGCGCAACTCTAGCAGGCAGTCTCTTTAGAAAGTGCCAATTACCACCAATTAAACAAAAGAGGTATGAAAATTTTAGAATCTAGGCCAAAATAAGGATGGGACTGACTTGAGGCCTGGGGCAAGGCTCGAGCGAGTATACGGTATTATTCTTAATAGCTCATTCTATATTACACTTGTCTCAACATAAACATGAGACCTACCTCTATTTCTCTCTCGCCTAGGCCGTTTCTGTAGTAGTTCTTAGATTTTCTCATTGAATGACTGCTTAATTTTTTGTAACGATTCAGTGGTCAGCCAGTGTGCAACAAACGTAAAACCAATGAATGACTAAATGAATGAGTTTGTTCAAGGTTAGTTGAGTGCGAGAAGTCTTGCTATCAAAATTACCAATGCTCCATGATAGTTAGTCAACTGCATTACTTTTACGATATTGTGGAGTGCCTAAAGTCATGCATCTCCTATGCACTGTCCTTCCACGGCTGGCTTCTTCTGTGGCCAGTCAGCATGACAAAGAAATCAATACTACGTTTGAGAACATCATTGGCAGGAAACTAACAGCCAGACAACAGCAACAGCTCACTTTGGCCATCAAACATGGCGGCTTTGGCCTCTCAGCAGCTACAGAGAACGCCAGTTCAGCATTTGTAGGAGCCTGGGCCAACACACTGAGCAACCTTCCAGAAAGAGAGCAGAGGCTCAGTGACATCTGTAGTGGTCTCATGGAAGACTTGGATTTAGCAGACATGCCAACTAAACAGGATGTTTAACGAGCAGACAAGTTAAATTTAATTTGTAAGCATATAGGAAGGTGGCCGGGCTGCAATTTTTTAAGATCAGGCAGTCACAACTTGTAAGAGTTTAACAACCATTGCAACACAACATTGTAATTAATAGCCATAAAGACTGATACTGTACTACATTTAGTAAAATAAACGTGCAAAACTACTGTACTATCTACTACATGATGTGGTGGTTTGGAGCTAGTACCCTGCCATTCCTCTGTTTGTCACTCTAAAGCGGGGAGGAATTAGAGGAAGAGGCGGAGAGAGACTAGCTTGAGTATTTGGGAGAATTTGCTATACGTTGCCACTCGTACACCTTTCCGCTGTTGCGGGATCCACAAAACATTTAATTCTATTTTCTGAAATGCTAGCCAAATTGTATCCATAAAAACAAGAAGGCAAAGACGCGATTTTCATGCGACCACAACATTAATTGATCTTACAGCCTTCTCAAGGTCACGGAGGCATCGTATCGGCACATCCTCAAACGTCTTATGAGAGGCTCTGGGGACGTTATTTCTCCCTCTCCTATAAAATTGGCATCGCCCTCCTTCACAGCCATCCTCTCATCACCATCATCATCATCATCATCAGTGCAGAACCAGAGATCGGTTGTATAGTCTGGCTTCTGTCCGTCCCCAGGGCTACTTTACAATAAAACGAAAAGGAAGACCGACAAGGGAGAATTTGAAATTAATTGTGACTTGTGTGCATGCCTGATCGTGTATAGTCGCTACGTATGCAGGCGACAATAATTTCTAGGTAGAATTGTTGTGTGTGTGTGTGTGTGTGTGTGTGTGTGTGTGTGTGTGTGTGTGTGTGTGTGAGAGAGAGAGAGAGAGAGAGAGAGAGTGTGTGTGTGCCCAAATTATTGTGTGCCCAAAGGTGTGTGCCCAAATTATTGATCAACAAACAATTGTTGATACGAAATTTAAAATGAGTACTGTAAAGCGGCAAATTTTCGCGTGGGTAAAATTTTCGCTATATTCACGGTTGTAAACGTTTCCTCGAAAATTAAACCCGCGCGAAAATTTCTGTGAAACTGTGCGGTCCGTATGTGGGCGTGGCTGCCAGGCAGTAACGTCCTCTGCAAGATTGCGTTAATGTTATTATTAATTAATCAAACACAACACAACACTAATGTTATACTTTTCCGCTTTCCGCTAGGAACGTGCTGTACCCTCTGGAGAAGATCTTGTACCACACAGTCATTTGCAGCCTTCACTGCAGCCGGACGTACTCCAGGAACACCAGTAGATTGGGGGAGACACGGTCGTTTCTCCTCATCCCCCGCTTTACGCAACCACTTGAGAAGCATAACAAGACAATATCAGCACGTGACAGAATCACGTGACTATTCACAAAAGCCGAAGAGCGAAAATTTTGCCCCGCGAAATGGTCTCTGTGAGAGAGACCACGAAAATTTTGCCCAGCGAAAATTTGCCCCTTTACAGTATATTTTAGCAATTCGTTTCCTGTCCCGTTCTACTGCTCCTCCTCTAAAATAATTAATTTATTAATATCAACATTTTTATCAGGTTTTGACAATGGAAGTACGAGGAGTGCCGATGCCTTGGTGCGCAATCAATTCGGCATTCAAAGTTCACTAGGACAAACACATGGAACAAATTACTGAAGATCTCTAAAGCGCATGCGTACCTTAAAATCACTTATAACTACGTACAAAGCTTTATTCTTGCAAATCGACGAATGAAAACATTACTTCTTACCTCCGTTAATTCTTAAAACCACCGTGCCAAAACATATTGCGGGTGACGCATGCGCACCGAGAAATCACGCTTAGAACGCAAAAACGAAGCTAACTTGCAAGTTCACGAATCAAAAATCTAAGACAACGTCACTTGTTACCCGCAGAAGACCTCAATTGTTGTTAAAATCGACTGCGCAAGTAGGTACAGCGGTAACAGACCGACACACAAATACTGACACACAGGCAAACTTCCGAATGCCTCCGCTGCGCACGCGTACAGAGATAACAACATGCTTATATGAATGACAAGCTCCAATGCCTGGCTTCGCCCGGGTAATACTTTAATCACAAAAATTATTGATTTGCAGACACTCTTTGCTAGTAATGATTGGAATTCGGCTGAGATCGGACTCGCCGTTTTTGAGAAACGCTCCAACAGACGGACACACAGACAGACAGACCGACAGACGGACAGACAGACAGACACCTCTCCTTTATATATATAGACTCCGTTAATAAAACGAGCAAAACGAGGCTGTCGTTTGACAGAGAACAGTCTTTTGAGTCACTAAATATTAGAAGTATGATGTTATATTATAAAGTGGATAATTGGGAGTAGAGGTCAATATACGGGAGGCTGCACTGTATACTTCATTCGATCAAAAGCTCACCATAAAGCAACTAACAGTATCATTATATTATGGAAACATTAAGATTATATTATATTACTAAAATATTATATTATACTTACATGAACGTTAGGTTAAAATTAATATTAATTAATAGTATCAAGTGGTAACGCTCTAATTCTATCTAAACATACGCAAACGTGTGCAGCCAATGGGAGCAACGACTTTCGTAGAGACAAGTTTGGCTGCCTACGGGCACATGTCAATACACAACCTCTTGAACTTAATCTCAAACTGCACCCGAGTGTCACACAATCAGCCTGGAGTCACATGTAAGTGACAAAGTCTGGCCCACTCCAGACCCAACACAAGCCCGTATGTACAAAAAACTTAGATACAACACATTGCTATCAATACCCCTGATTTTTCTTCTTACAAAAAGGGGCGTAGCTTAACCTTTAAAAACTTCATGATGCAACGAGACACCCCCATTTTTGATATGGACACGCCAAACTTTATTAGCTTCTAGGTGACTAATACAGAAGAATCAGTGGCAGATTCAGACTGGAATAAAGGAGGGGGGGGAGGGGACACGGTCTTCTATCTAGATACATTTTTCGTCCTTACATGTATTTACAGTCCACGATATTTATGACTACGCCTACAAATGATGGGGCTATAGCCCGGTCTAAACCCGGCCCCATGCCACAACAATCACATTTCCCAACGACCATCAAACAACATGACAACGACCCCGATCACCCAGTAATCTAGTCACAGAACAGAGACTGTATTTACCACAACTCGTTTGTGAATGCCACACACAGCAGTCGCAGGATGATCAAGAAATCTAGCAATGGCCGAGTGTAATGTACAAGACCGTCGTAGTAACGTAGTAGTCATACAAAACTAGGGAGTCTGCCAATGTAAGATAAGGATGGCTCTTCGATTCCACATAAAGAAAGAGGTGCCGAGCGATGCTGTCACATGTGCTCTGCTGTGTCCGTGTAAAATTGAGGCACAACTTAGAGTAAGAGAAAATAAATTGATGTGATTTGAGTACTATGTTATAGGAAGTAACACACACACACACACACACACACACACACACACACACACACACACACACACACACACACACACACACACACACACACACACACACACACACACACACACACACACACGCAAGCATTAACACTCAAGCAGACCGACTGACGGTAGAACCAATACACACTAGTACTACACAACTATATTTCCTCGAATAGTAAAACCTGTAGATCCAATCAGTTTAAATACGTAAATAAATAATTAAATAAATAAATAAACAATTAGATACATACATAAATAAATAGATAAATAAATAAATAAAAAATAAGTCAATAAAGAAGTAAATAGTAAATAACTAACTAATTAACTAAATAATTAATTAATAAATGATTGAATAAATAATTAAATACTGAAACAAATAAATAAATAATAATTAACTAACTAACTAACTAAAATAATTAAACAAACAAATAAATACTGATAAACTAAAGGAGGATATCAAGAGCCAATCGGGAGGAATATAGAGATGATTGAGCAGTTGACAGTTTTGCATGCATGCATCAAGAGTGTACAAATACTTGCACAGCTCCTTACATATTTAATGATAGCAAACATTGAAAAATATTAGTCCACACTCGATTGATAGCCCCACTTAAATAGTAACCGATGGTTCTAATCAGTTTGAAGAAATACTAAACCATTAATAGTAACCCACGGGTTACTATACAAGAAATTATGGTAGATATCAATGAATAAGTGTATGCATACATACCGGTGCTGATAGTTGAATGTCGTCCTCTTCGTCTGCTTCCTCTGTCGACGATCCTTCCAGCGATCGAACTCGACATTCGGAACTTTCTCGTTCTGAGGGGTAGAGCGGGTGGGTTCATTAGGGTGAAATCCGAGTACGTGTCGTCCTTCAGAACACACACAACGTGATGTTATGCATTGTTAGCACTCGGTCTGATAAGATTGTTGCAATACTTCGTCATCACTGTCTGGTAGGTTACGTTCGGGATTAGAGGGAATCTGGTAAGGACTGGATTGAGATTCTTGGCAAAATTGGCATGGGCGTGACCAAAAATTAAGGGTGCCCGTAGTTATAGCAATTTTCTCGATGCCTTACAGAAGAAGATCTTGGAGACATCTCTGGTGTGGTGTGGTATGGTGTGTGTGTGTGTGTGTGTGTGTGTGTGTGTGTGTGTGTGTGTGTGTGTGTGTGTGTGTGTGTGTGTCTGTCTGTCTGTCTGTCTGTCTGTCTGTCTGTCTGTCTGTCTGTCTGTGTATGTGTGTGATGTGTGTGTGTGTGTGTGTGTGTGTGTGTGCGTGCGCGCGCGCGCGTGCTGCTCACTGTAGGTTAAGAGAATTTACTACAAGTTGGGAGAATTTACTAAGTGGGAGAATTTACTAAGTGACAGCACTACGAGTTCATAAAACCTGTACTGTATGATCTTTTAGATCGACCTCATCTTTACAGTTCAGCTAGCCTAATGTTCACACAACCGTCCTTCCCAAAATACTCATCACATCCAATGACTTTATATGAGACTCTCATCTCTACACAGACACACATCCTTAGATCTGCATCTGAGAGGCCCTGGGGACAGTTATCCCTCTTCCCTAATCTCATTCCCCTCATCAAGGCGCAGCAGAGAACTAGCTGGCAGGCAAATACCTGAGAGCTAGAAGTCCTCAGGGCTGAACTTTCTAATGACCAAAAATTTACTCACAATAGATATTTCAGACTGTGGTCTTATGCATGTGCTTGCATGCACTGACTAATAACTTGAACCACAATCATCATAGGATTTCAATCTTTGCTTGCTATATAAGTCTAAAGTGGTAAAACAATCAGACAACTGCACAACAATGTCTTTGACTCCACCAAGATTACAAAATGCCATAGCAAGTGTGTGTGTGTGTGTGTGTGTGTGTGTGTGTGTGTGTGTGTGTGTGTGTGTGTGTGTGTGTGTGTGTGTGTGTGTGTGTGTGTGTGTGTGTGTGTGTGTGTGTGTGTGTGTGTGTGTGTGTGTGTGTGTGTGTGTGTGCGCGCGCTGCTCACTGTAGATTGGGAGAATCCACTACAACTTGGAAAAATTCACTAAGTGACAACATATCTCTCTCTACGAATTCATAAAACCAGAAGTGTACGTTCACATTACTAGATAGACTACATCTCACAATTCGAGATAGCCAAACGTTCGAACGTCCGCCGTTCCCAAAACACTCATCACACCCATTGACTTGATATGAGACACTCACCCTTATACAGACACATCCACATCCTCAGACCTGCATCTGAGAGGCCCTGGGGACAGTTTTCTCTTCTCCCTAATCTCATTCTCCTCTTTAAAGCCAAGCTAGAAGTCCTCAGGGCTACGCTTTCTAATCTCCAAAATAATCTGACAACTACACACCCCTTTCTTCGACTGTCAAGATTACAAAGTTTCCATTCATGTTTATTTAAAAGTCATGCTGTGTTAACACTAAACCAGAAATGGATAGCGAGCGTCAATACTGCACTAAGATCTCTGCCTCCTTTCAGTACCACGTGACTGATAAATATCACGTCACAAATAGCCGACGTTGGGTGCCTGTCAAAAGCATCAATACAGCAACAGAAGGCAATTGAAATGTAGTGAGAACAAAAGAGTGAGGTGGGTTAGATTGCTCCGACTACATTCGTAGTGCACAAGAAGGTAACGCCCACTATGTTCATAATTAGATTCAATTATTCCGATCGGATCGCGATCTTTGGCCTCGAATGGTTCAAGTGTGAAAGTGATGTTTGCGGTCACATCGCAATCTGACTTCCAGTGCGGACGAATCTTAAGTTTAGATGTCAGTCAGAGTTGCTTAGAGCTTAGAGAAGTTATGTGGCTCAACACGACACCTAAATCTGCCAAGGATTATAATGAAGGTGTGTGTGTGTGTGTGTGTGTGTGTGTGTGTGTGTGTGTGTGTGTGTGTGTGTGTGTGTGTGTGTGTGTGTGTGTGTGTGTTCTGCTCCCTGTAAGTTGAGAAAATTTACTACGTGACAGCAAATCTCTCTTTACGTCTTCATAAAACCTGAACTGTATGATCACGCTACTAAATCGACTTCTTCTTTAGAGTTCAAGATAGCCAAACGTTCGAACGGCAGTCCTTCCCAAAATATTCATCACAGCCAATGACTTTAAATGAGACACTCATCTCTACACTAAGCACACATCCCAGTGGCGTAACTAGGCATGAGGCAGCCGAGGCAGTTGCCTCGGTAAATAAAATGGGCGTGGCGTTGCAAAAATTTTGCTGGATGTATCACTTAGTTGATAACAGAAGAAGTCCTCTTTCACCACTGTTCTCGCACTTACTAGCAGGCGCGTACCCAGGATTTCTCTGGGGGTTTTCATATTAATATCAATAATATTGATCTGTTTATATTAATATCAATATTATTGATCTTAATAACTGTTTTTATATCAATATCTAGATTAATATTGATATTAATGGTTTAATTGATATTTGATATTTACTCTCATCCTTGTAATATCACGATGTCTTATGTATCTATACAAGTTGACAAAATGTCTTTCAAAATCATTCTTCGCGGATGTTTCCTGGAAAAACTGTTAATAACTGCATCAAAATCGATTGTCATCGACTGATTGATGTGTAGTAGAGCCAAACTGCTTAGTCTTTCTTGGCCCATTGAGGACCTTAGGTATGTCTTTAGTCGCCTTAAGACAGACACGGATCTTTCACACTCTGCTGTCGTGACCGGCAGTGTGCAAAATATGCGCAGCACACAGCTGATGTTTGGGTACATAGTTTCGTCAGCATATGACAAGCAATCTGCAGACGTGTGAGGAAACGCTCCTTTGAATCTGCGCCATTTGTTGACCCAGTTGTGCATCTCCTGAGGCAGCCCATCAGCAGATGGTAAATCGTCAAGGTAGAATTCAAAGTCGTCAAGTCCCATAGTTTTCACATCCAATTCTCCCGTAGGGGGGTTTCCGGGCAACCTGGAAACATGCCTGCGTACGCCACTGCTTAGCTAGCGCACGTTCACGCACGTGAAGCACTTGCCGCACACGTGACTGAGAAATCTAGAGGTTAATTAATTAATTTATATAAACTTGCCTCTGTAAAATTTTAATGCTAGTTACGCCCTTGGTCAGACCTGCCTCTACACAGTACGACGCTGGGCACAGTGTCCTGCGAGCGTCCTGGACGCTGACAAGGACGCTGACACGAGCGTTAGCGAAGACCGTGGCGCTGTACCATTCACAGTATTGCGTCTGACGAGCGTCCATCGCACAAAGAACACATTGCGACAGCGGTGTGGCGCTGCAAAGTAACCACGTGTGTACAATGTACTCGCAACAGACATGGACGACGAGGTTTTGCTTTTGTTGCGCTGCTGCGCCGCTGTCTCGATCAAGCGTCATCTTTCATCCATATGTCCTTTGACTAAACTTGCCAAATGCAGGGAAAACCACGCAAACTCAATGAAAACTTCCATCGACGAATCAATGAACGATGCCATGTGAACGAATAGAATATCCGGATAAGTCCAGTGACTGACTTTCGATTGGTTGAAACGGGGAACGTGATGTCATCGGATGTTGGGTCACTTCCGGCTAGGACGCTCGATTAGAACTTTTCTCTATTCCAGCGTCGTGGACGCTCGCCTGTGTCGTACTGTGAACCGGGCTTTAGTTCTCAAGGCTACACTTTCTAATATCCCAAAAATATACTCACAATAGAGATTTCAGAGTAATGCCTTATAAGGCACTTGCTAATAACTTGCAGCAAGATCACCATACTATTCCAATCTTTGCTCATTAAAATTGTTGTAAAATAATGTAACAACTGCACACCACATTCTTCGACTGTCAAGATTACAAAGTGCCTGCCATATTCATTTAAAAAGTCATGCTGTGTAAACACTAAACCAGAAATGGATAGCGGACGTCCACACTGCACTAAGGTTTCTGACTCCTGTCAGTATCACGTGACTGATAAGTATATCAAGTGACTGATGAGTATCACGTGACTAATGGCCAATGTTTGGGTGCTTGTCAAAAACATCCATACAGCAACATATTGCAATTGAAATTAAGTGAGAACAAAAGAGTGAGGTGGTTAGATTGTTCCGACTACATTCGTAATGCACGAGAAGGCAACATCCACTATTTTCCTAATTAGATTCAACCATTGGCGACCGGATCGCGATCTCCGGCCTTGAATGGATTAGGTGTGGAAGTAACGTTTGTGGTCACATCGAAAACTGACTGCAAGTGCGGACGGGCATCAAATTTAGATAACAGTCAGAGGTGCTTGGAGAGACTGTGTGGCTCTACTTGCCACCTAAATCTGCCAAGCACTCTAATAAAGTTGTGTGTGTGTGTGTGTGTGTGTGTGTGTGTGTGTGTGTGTGTGTGTGTGTGTGTGTGTGTGTGTGTGCTGCTCTCTGTATGTTGGGAGAATTTACTACATGACAGCAAATCTCTCTCTACATCGTCATAAAACCTGAACTGTACGATCACGCTACTAGATCGACTTCATCTTTACAGTTCAAGATAGCCAAACGTTCGAACGACCGTTATTCCCAAAATACTCTTCAGACCCAATGACTCTAAATGAGACATTCATCTCTACACAAACACACATCCACAGACCTGCATCTGGAAGGCCCTGGAGACGGTTCTCCCTCTTCTCTAATCTTATTCTCCTCTTCAAGAGACTTGGCCTGCAACTGAGGAGTCCTCAGGGCTACACTTTCTAATACCCAAAAATATACTCACACTAGACATTTCAGAGAAATGCAATATAAGGCACTTGCTAATAACTTGCAGAACGATCACCATAGAATTTCAATTTTTGCTTACTAAAATTGTTGTAAAATAATCTGACAGCTGCACACCCCCTTCGACTGTCAAGATTACAAAGTGGCTGCCATGTTCATTTAAAAAGTCATGCTGTGTTAACACTAAACCAGAAATGGATAGCGGGCGTCCACACTGCACTAAGATATCTCCGCCTTCTTTTAATTATCACGTGACTGATGGCCAATGTGTGGGTGCTTATCGAAAGCATCAATACAGCAACATAAGACAATAATCGAGTAAAGGGATTACAATGAAGTTGTGTGTGTGTTTGTGTTTGTATGTGTGTGCGTGCGTGCGTGCGTGCGTGCGTGCGTGCGCGCGCGCGTGTGTGTGTTGCTCCCTGTAGGTTGGGGAATTTACTACATGACAGCAAATCTCTCTACGTCTTCATAAACCTGAACTGTACGATCACGCTACTAGATCGACTTCATCTTTACAGTTTAAGATAACCAAACGTTCGAACAGCCGTCATTCTCAAAATACACATTACAATCAATGACTCAAAAATGAGACACTCATCTCTACACAGACACACATCCTCAGAACTGCATCTGAGAGGCCCTGGGGACGGTTCTCCCTCTTCCATAATCTCATTCTCCTCTTCAAGGGAGTAGCAGACCAGCAGTCACTACCTGGCAAGCAACACAGGAGTCCTCAGGGCTACACTTTTTAATGTCCAAACATATACTCACAATAGACATTTCAGAGCAATGCCTTATAAGGCACTTGCTAATAACTTGCAGCACGATCACCATAGTATTTCAATCTTTGCTCGCTAAAATTGTTATAAGACAACCGCACACCCCCTTCTTCGACTGTCAAGATTACAAAGTGGCTGCCATGTTCATTTAAAAAGTCATGCTGTGTTAACACTAAACCAGAAATGGATAGCGAGCGTCACACTGCACTAAGATATCTCCGCCTCCTTTTCAGTATCACGTGACTGATGGCCAATGTGTGGGTGTTTATCGAAAGCATCAATTCAAGCAACATAAGGCAATAATCGAGTAAAGGGATTACAATGAAGTTGTGTGTGTGTGTGTGTGTGTGTGTGTGTGTGTGTGTGTGTGTGTGTGTGTGTGTGTGTGTGTGTGTGTGTGTGTGTGTGTGTGTGTGTGTGTGTGTGTGTGTGTGTGTGTGTGTGTGTGTGTGTGTGTGTGTGTGTGTGTGTGTGCGCGCGCGCGCGTCACACTCAGTACCCTATGCCATCCGACTCAAGACAGATTGGGAGAATTTACTAAGTGACAGCATATCTCTCTCTACGAGTTCATAAACCAGAACTGTAGAGTACGACCACGTTACTAGATCACCTGCATCTTTACAGATCAAGATAGAAGATTGCCAAACGTTCACACGACGGCCGTTTCCAAAATACTCATCACACACGATGACATTTATATGATGCACTCATCTCTACACAGGCACACATCCTCAGACTTGCATCTGAGAGGCCCTGGGGACGGTTTTCCCTTCTCCCTACTCTCATCCTCCTCTTGAAGAAGCAGCAGGTCAACAATACGCAGAGTGGCTACAAGCAAGAGAGCATACTTGTGTGATCTCTCTGTCCCCAAGGGCTACACTTTCTAATGTCTAAAATTTACTCACAACAAGACATTTCAAGCTGCGGGTCTTATGCGAGTGATTGCAAGCGGTGAGTCACGATAAGCATAGTCTTTCAATCTTTGCTCACTAATGCTATTGTAAAACAACCAGACAACTGCATGCTCACTAATGCTATTGTAAAACAACCAGACAACTGCACACTTACTATCTTCGACTTTTAAGATTACAAAATGCCCACCATGTTAATTAAGAGTCTTAACCCGTGTCTACACTAGATAAGAAATGGATGGCGATCCGATAGCAAGTGTGTGTGTGTGTGTGTGTGTGTGTGTGTGTGTGTGTGTGTGTGTGTGTGTGTGTGTGTGTGTGTGTGTGTGTGTGTGTGTGTGTGTGTGTGTGTGTGTGTGTGTGTGTGTGTGTGTGTGTGTGTGTGTGTGTGTGTGTGTGTGTGTGTGTGCATCTACATGACCATCCCACATTCCTCTATTGTACACAACACATTACCTTGCCAACGAATCATAGCAGTTAGCACAGACACGAAGAGGCTTAGCCGATATATTCGGCAGAGAAAATTTCTTCGATGAGCACTTGTTACATACTACCAATTCACACTTCCGACAATGATGCTACACACACACACACACACACACACACACACACACACACACACACACACACACACACACACACACACACACAACAACAACAACAACAACAACAACAACAATAATAATAATAATCACAACTACGCCATATAAACAAGCGTCCTCTATGAGCTTACTCGTCGAATTATTGCTGAAAATTTTGTTTTAGTACACACCATGCAGACCGGCGCTTCACTGTCTGGTACCCACACTGCAACACGATCTTTCGTAGCCTTAGG
>NC_085090.1:6687617-6717617 GCF_963422355.1 Corticium candelabrum
ATTACAATGCGGAGGCGACGACGGGAAGTCAGGTGAACGAGAACGGCAATTTGCTGTATCCGGTCGAGGGCACGTGCGGATCTCTTCCTTGTCCTCCTTACGTCGAAGGTCGAGAACTGACTTGTTCCGTGTGCCTGAAGTAACTGAAAGTAAGATACACGTTTGGACGGTAGCTAGAGATGCGCTCTGTTGCATGAGTTTGTCAATGTTCAAATATGATCAAGCAAAGCTCTATCTAGACTTCACGTGCACTAGTTTAATTATTAACTCGCGCTAGACGGCCACAATTAACATACAATCCGTAATAATCACTTCCTGCATCTGTGTCACGTGTTCGGCTCTACAGTTGCGCGTGCGTAACATGTGACGGAGAGCAGTACGTTCCGTGTCGCGTCTGTCAATACACCAAAACACAGCGTTGACACGAACAGCCACCGCGGACAAAGTTTTTCCTAGATTTGTTATCAGACGCAACGAGTCTACTGCTGCTAATTTAATTAATTTACTGAACTGAGTGAAGAAAGCAGTAACTGGTGTGCTAAAATCTCGTCTGCTAGCTAGCCTAGCTATGTTACAGTACAGTTTTTGGACAATTGAATGAGTTGACCAAGCTCTTGAATAGACCTGCATGGCTCTACCTCGAAGCTATGAGGCCTAAAGCGGCTACTACAGACTTCCATCCACTCAGTAGGACGCGTCGTACTTAGTAGTCGTCCGGACGACACAAACGTCTCTGCAATAATTGTTCTTCTTATTTACGATTCCTAACTGTTCTCTTAGCTTGGGGATTTTCGGACATCGAAACACGCTTTGAGTATGACTTGCGCGAATTGTTGCATAGTGCAGCCACGCAAAACCGAACAATTCTTTTACCCAGTACCGTACACGCTAGATGGAGTCTCCCCTCTGCGACGTGTACACCACGCCCGTTACCGAAACTTGAAGAACCGGAAGCGACTTTGACCTGCCATTTCTTAGCGAAGACTTCTAAACCTTAAATTTAAAACTATTTTTCCTGTCATTTATGCAACTAAAACTATAAATTTTCAACATAATAGAATTTTTTATTTTTTTGCGTTGCATTTATCCTGTAATTAACTCCTTTTATTGATATTACCTAAAACCTAATAGAAAATCTTGCCCGCGCCCAAGTTTTACACTAAACAATACAGACAACAGAAAGCTTAACGAACTGTATGGATGAAGAAGAAACTAGCCTAAGCAAACAATTGATTTCTATCGTTAGTTAAAGTTTCGAAGTCTTTTTGGAATGTTACCACTCTAACTGACAAATTAATGCTAGACGAGTCGATTGAATATTACGAGTTTTAACAAATTTGAGTTCTCAAAAGGTTCGCTCATTCGAAACAACCAAATGCAAATCAATTATATTTGCATAGACGTGTCGCGAGTAACACTTTGTGTATGTGCTTGTGTGTGTGTGTGTGTGTGTGTGTGTGTGTGTGTGTGTGTGTGTGTGTGTGTGTGTGTGTGTGTGTGTGTGTGTGTGTGTGTGTGTCTGTGTGTGTGTGTGTGTGTGTGTGTGTGTGTGTGTGTGCGTGTGTATGTGTGTGTGTGTGCACGCGCGTGTGTGCACACGTGTTGCTGCTATAACAGCTAACAGACCAGCAGGTCAAACTATAGTGCAGGAAAATGCTTTTATGGTTCGAAAACAGCGTATTCTTCTAATTGTATGAGAGAGCTATCTGCTACTCTCTTCTAGACTACAGTTAGACTAGACAATTAAATCTCGCCACTTATCTAGAGAGGGCATCTACAGCGCATACGGCTCTGGCGCAGCCTGCCTGCTCGTAAACATCTCCTTACGCCATTGATCTATAGAGTGTACACTAAGGAAGGTGCGAGACGCACAAAAGTAGAACGCGCGTGAACGGTGGAATTCAGTAAAAGCCAACATGCACGTAGAAGACATTGCAGACTGCATGCAAACTGGATTCTTGGTATCTTGCAGTTTCTGTACTCGCTGTTTAGTTTGCTAAAAAGACCTGTCTTATTCACAGTAATGCGCAAGCGTATGCACAATAACTGTACTTACAGATAGCGTGGTAGGTTCATTGACAAGTCAAAGAGCTAGTCAATTAAACAAATTGCAAAATTGTCTATCTTGTGTAGTTGCTTTATAAAGAGAATGAATACAGAACATCGTTTGCTAAACAAATAGTGCGAACTTGAGAAAGATTGCGCAATATATATATATATATATATATATATATATATATATATATATATATAACAGGGAGATCCCATAAGTGCTGTGTTGTTTTCTCTTGTGATTCTGGAATTACTAGATTCTTTGGATTAGTATTCTGGCTTACTCTTTCAACTGTGGTACTTAGATGATGGCTTTTCGTTGGTAATAGAGAATCAATATGGTCTCCATTACAAAGTTTAATGGCGAAGGGTCCCATTTTTGACTTGCACAGCAATTTAAACAAATGTGAACTATATTGATCTTCTGGAGACCAAAATTTTCCTGAATTTCCTTCAAAAGTCAGACGGTTATCAGAAGGTATCGAGTTACAAGGATCGCCAGTCCACGGATCTGTCGAATCTTCTAAGTCCACCACAGCTAAACGTGTTGACAAAATCTTAGAGTCTCAGTCAAATGTTGCTAATCTTGATGATCCAAAGGTTGAATTGCATTTGCTTCAAACCTGTCAGAGTGTTTGCAAAGTCAATCATATCTTACGATCTATTGAACAATTACATCGCTTTGATCAAGGGTTACGACGATCTTTAGAAATTATTTGTCGTTCTTCTGTTACAGAATTAGTATGGCTGCAAGCGACATTACTTATTACACTTGGTGGACTTGGTCTGAGAGAAGCAGTCTAGTCTTCACCAGCTAATTGCGTTAGGAGTTGCAATTCTACTCGTAAATGGTACAGGACTTCTTCAAAATGGCTTGCAATTTACTGGATATTGCAAATTTACATTTCTCAAGGCCTTTACTATCAGGAGACTCGAATGTCATCTTCAGATTTGTCACTACCTGAAAAGCAAACACAGTTCTTTGACTTTAGATTTCAGCACTGCTACTCAATGACAAATCCAATCAAAATTTGACTCTGATATAGTCAAGTATTTGTTGAACACTGCTAGCTTACGAGACCGAGCACGTTTAAATCCAATCAGTACATCTCGTGCAGGAGCTTGGTTGCGGGCAATACCCAACTCTAATCTCGGCCTTTCCATGTCTCCTCATGAGTTTGTTGTTGCAGTACGGCTCTGGTTGGGAATCAAGATGTTTCCTTCTCCTCCGGTATCTGTCTTGTGCAGTTGTGGTCAGCACATTGACACTTTTGGAGATCGCCTTCTTGGTTGTGGCTTTGGTCCAGAGCACACACGTAGACACAATGCATTGGCAGAAGTTATTCTCCAGGCCTTATTGGTTGAGAACAGAGATGTTATGAGGGAGATGAGGTGCAATGGTTCTACTGAAAGCCGTCCTGGTGAAGTTTTTCACCCTGATTTCTTGGAGGGTCGACCTGCCTATTTTGACGTAACAGCTAGAAATTCATAAGAGAATTCAGCTTGAAGTACAGAACGTTGATAGTTGTGATATACATAATGTAATGTAAGACTTGTTGGCTTGGGATGTTGGGGAGATTGTTTGAGTTAGGAATTTATATATATGAAATTAGATTTGTTAATTTAAGTTAAATTTAATTTGTGCTCAAATAGGAAGGCGGCCGGGCTGCAATTTTGTAAGATCAGGCAGTCACAACTTGTAAGAGTTTAATAGCAACCATTGCAACACAACACTGTAATTTGTAGCCGTATACAGACTGATGCTGTACTACATTTAGTAAATAGACGTGCAAAACTACTGTATACTGTCTAGTACATGTGTGTTGGTTTGGAGCTAGGCCCCTGCCATTCCTCTGTTTGTCACTCTAAAGCGGGGAGGAATTAGAGGAAGGGGCGGAGAGACTGGCTTGAGTAGTTGGGAGAATTTGCCATACGTTGCCACACGTACACCTTTCCACTGTTGCGGGATCCACAAAACATTTAATTCTATTTTCTGACATGCTAGCCAAACGGCATCCGTAAAAACCAAGAATGCAAAGACGCGATTTCCGTGCGACCACAACATTAATTGATCTTACAGCCTTTTCAAGGTCACGGCGGCATCGTATCGGTACATCCTCAAACGTGTTTTGAGAGGCTCTGGGGACGTTATTTCTCCCTCTCCTATAGAATTGGCATCGCCCTCCTCCACACTCATCATCATCATCATCATCATCATTGCAGAACCAGAGATCGGTTGCATAGTCTGGCTCCTGTCCGTCCCCAGGGCTGCTTTACAATAAAACGAAAAGGAAGACCGGCAAGGGAGAACTTGAAATCGATTGTGACTTGTGTGCATGAAATAATTGTGTATAGTAGCTACGTATGCAGGCGATAATAATTTCTAGGTAGAATGGTGTGTTAAAGGCATGCCTTTTGCCCAAATTATTGATACGCAATTTAAAGTGAGAATATTTTAGCAATTTCTTTCACTGTCCCGTTCTACTGCTCCTTCTAACCCTAACTTTCTCTAAAGTAATTAATTAATAAATATCAACATTTTTATCAGGTCTTGACAATGAAAGCACGAGGAGTGCCGATGCCTCCTTGGTGCGCAATCAATTCGGCATTCAAAGTTCAGTAGGACAAACACACGGAGCAAATTACCGTACACTCTAAAGTGCATTAAAATACGTTAAATGCATTAAAATAAAGTACGTTAAAATCACTAATAACTAACGTACAAAGCTTTACTCTTGCAAATCGACGAATGAAAACATTACATCTTACCTGTAGAAGCCCATTGTAGTCATTAAATTCCACCGTGCCAAAATATACTGTGGGTAACGCATGCGCACCGAGAAATTACGCATTGAACGCAAAAACGAAGCTAACTTGCAAATTCACGAATCAAAAATCCAAGACAACGTCACTTCTTACCCGCAGAAGACCTCAATTGTTGTTAAAATTGACTGCGCAAGTAGGTAGAGCGGTAACAGACAGACACACAGATACTGACACACCGGCAAACTTACGAATGCCTCGCTGCGCATGCGTTCAGAGATAACAAGATGCATAGATGAATGACTCCGTTAATTAAACGAGCAAAACGAGGCTGTCGTTTGACAGAGGACAGTCTCTTGATTCACTAAATATTAGTAGTATGATGCTATATTATAAAGTGGATAATTGGGAGTAGAGGTCAATATACGGGAGACTGCATGCGAAAAGGCAATTATCCACTGCAGGATAGGATCCAGATGAGGGGTTGAGGGGGTTGCAACCCCCTCTTTTCCAATAGGCGTGGTTCAATAATTTTATATAATTTCATTAGAAAAGAGAAAATTAGTAATGCTATAAATAACTGGTACCAGGTCAACCCCCTCTTTCAAAAATTCTTGGATCCGGACCTGCACTATATATTTCATTCGATCAGAAGCTCACCATAAGCAACTAACAGTATCATTATGTTATGCTAACATTAAAATTATATTATAGTACCAATATATTATATTATATTTATATTAACGTTATGTTAACATTAATATTAATTAATAGTACCATATGGTAACCCTCTAATTCTATCTACACATACCCAAACATGTGCAGACAAGGGGAGCAACAACTATCATAGAGAAAAGTTTGGCTGCCTATGAGCACATGTCTATACAAAACCCCTTAACTTGATCTCAAATTGCACTCGAGTGTCACAAAATCAGCCCTGGAGTCACATGTAAGTGACAAAGTCTGGCCTACTCCAGACCCAACACAAGCCCGTATGTAACAAAAAACTTAGATACAACACATTGCTATCAAAACCCCCTGATTTCCCTTCTCACAACAAGGGGCGTAGCTTGACCTCTAAAGAAAACTTCATGATGCAACGAGACATCCCACTTTTGATATGGACACGCCCATTTTTATTAGCTTCTAAGTGACTGATACAGAAGAATCAGTGGCAGATCCAGACTGGAAAAAAGGGGGAGGGGAAGGGTGTACTACATACATCTCTCATCCTTACACATATTTACAGTCCACAATATTTATGACTACGCCTACAAATGATGGGGCTATAGCCCGGTCTAGACTCGGCCCCATGCCACAACAATCACATTTCCCAAACAACCACCACACAACATGACAACGATCCCGACCACCCAGTAATCTAATCACAGAATAGAGACTGTATTTACCACAACTCGTTTGTGAATGCCACACACAGCAGTCGCAGAATGATCAAGAAATCTAGCAATGGCCAAGTTTAATGTACAAGACTGTCGTAGTAACGTAGTAGTCATACAAAACTAGGGAGTCTGTCAATGTAAGATAAGGATGGCTGTTCGATTCCACATAAAGAAAGAGGTGCCGAGCGATGCCGTCACATGTGCTCTGCTGTGTCTGTGTAAAATTGAGGCACAACCTACAGTAAGAGAATATAAATTGATGTGATTTGAGTAGTATATATAGGAAGTAACACACACACACACACACACACACACACACACACACACACACACACACACACACACACACACACACACACACACACACACACACACACACACACACACATACAGCCTCGTACCAGACCCTCTCGCGCCGTCCTGCCCGGTTCTCGTATAACACGACAATGCTGGAGAGGGTCTGGGATCATACCGCCTACCATTTATGCTATTAGATGATCAAACTAGCTCGTATGTCACCAAGCCTCACGCTACTAATACGATTAGTCTAATAGATATTCTCATGTGTCACACGGAATGTCTTGCAACAGACTTGACCTTCCATTCGTTCTCTACTTGTTTCCTTTCAGTGTTGGTATCCTGTCTCTACGCAAGCTCTACGTATTTGCCAACCTCTCTGGGAAAGAGGACTTCCTCTCCAAGAGACTCTACAGCGGAAGTCAACACCGTGTCTGACGGCACGCTCTGCCAGGCTCCAAATGTTCCCGAATCGTATTCAAGCTTCCCGATTTGTATTGTTCTCGTAGACTAGCACAGTAATAGAGCGGCGCCTAGTGCATCCCTAGTCCAAGCTACCTAGACTGCTGATCGAATCACATTGGACCTCACAGCTTCAGATAACGTAAATCGAACTCAGGATCGAGCTCCCTCTGTGAATGAATCTCTTTCCATGCGGCAAGGTGGGTCTCTTCTCATGCAGCTGTACAGGAACGAAATGTAACAATGAATGTATGCAATCGAATATCACAGCTAGCATAACTTTGATAGAAGGATAGATTCATAATTAACTAAGAGCATGAGAGTGTTGACATTGGTGACGTGGGTGACACTAGGTGAAGAAAGTAGGCGGTATGATCCCAGACCCTCTCCAACATTGTCGTGCTATACGGGAAGCGGGCATGACAGCACGAGAGGGTCTGGTACGAGGCTACACACACACACACACACACACACACACACACACACACACACACACACACACACACACACAAGCACTAACACCCAAACAGACCGACTGACAGCAGAACCAATACACACTAACACCACACACCATATTTCCTCGAATAGTAACCCGTGGATCCGATCAGTTTAAATAAATAATAATTAAATAAATAAATTATTAAATAAATAAATAAATAAACAATTAGATACATACATAAATACATAAATAAATAACTGACTAAATATAAAAATAAATAACTAAATTTAATAGTTAAATAAATAAATAAATAAGTAAATAAATAATAAATAACTAACTAAATAATTAATTAAATACATAAACAAATAAATAAATAATAACTAACTAACTAATTAACTAACTAAATAATTAAACAAACAAATAAATACTGATAAACTAAAGGAGAACATTGAGGACGGATCGGGAGGAATATAGAGATGATTGAGCAGTTGACAGTATTGCATGCATCAAGAGTGTACAAATACTTGCACAGCTCCTTACTTCTTGAATGATAGCAGACATTGAAAAAATTAGTCCACACACTCGATTAGTAGCCCCACTTAAATAGTAACCGATGGTTCTAATCAGTTTAAAAAAATACTAAACCACTAATAGTAACCCACGGGTTACTATACAAGAAAATATGGTAGATATCAATGAATAAGTGTATGCATACATACCGGTGCTGATAGTTGAATGTCGTCCTCTTCGTCTGCTTCCTCTGCCGACGATCCTTCCAGTGATCGAACTCGATCTCCGGAACTTCCTCTTTTCTTAGGGGGTAGAGCGGGCGGGTCCATTAGGGTGGGATCCGAGTACGTGTCGTCCTTCAGAACACACACAACGTGATGCTATGCATCGTTAGCACTCGGTCTGATAAGATTGTTGCAATACCTCGTCATCACTGTCTGGAAGGTTACGTTCGGGGTTAGAGGGAATCTGGTATAGGCTGGATGGAGATTCTTGAGAGAGAGAGTCGGCGTCTTGACTACAAAACAAACGTCTCTGGTTAGTGAGGGAACGACCAATCGTGGGTGTCGTTATGAGATGATGCCACAGTGTCAATTTGGTATGCATAATGGATTGGAGTTGAGTCGATTGGTTAACTGGATTAAGTTAATGTGATTTCATTAAGAAACCACATGTAAGTGTTTGGTGTGGGTAAGTGGTGTGTGTGTGTGTGTGTGTGTGTGTGTGTGTGTGTGTGAGTGTGTGTGTGTGTGTGTGTGTGTGTGTGTGTGTGGTGTGCGTGCATGCATGCCTGCCTGTGTGCCTGTGTGCATGTGTGTCTCACTCTGTGTGTGCACAACATCCAACCACTTAATTAACGTATGAATGGCATTACTGCTCACTGCAGGTTAAGAGAATTTACTACAGGTTGGGAGAATTCACTAAGTGAAAGCATATATCTCTCTACAACTTCGTAAAACCAGAACTATACGATCACACTACTAGATCACTTGCATCTTACAGTTCAAGATAGCCAAATGTTCACACGACCACTGTTCCCAAAATACTCATCACACACAATGACATTTATATGAGACGCTAATCTGTATGCAGACACACATCCTCAGACTTGCATCTGAGAGGCCCTGGGGACGGTTCACCCTTCTCCCTAACCTCAGTCTCTAGACTTGGCAACAGCAACAGCATCAACACAGCAGCAACACAACAACAAGCAGAGGACACATCTGTGCCCCCTGTTCGTCCTCAGGGCTCATTTTCTACTGCCAAAAAATTACTCACAGAACTAGAACTGCCAGAACTGTTTTCCTGGAACTCTTGCAAGCAAATGAACGCTTAGAACTGTCAGCAAGTTAAGCATGCACAAAGCGTCAATACCAAGTAGAGTGGTGTTTCTACTCCACTTGCTGTATTCTGTTCGAACATCAGCAGTGCTCTTTTTGGAGCTGCTCATCAAGAAAGTCACTGTAATCAGTTCTCAATGTCGTTTCTTCTAGTGTTTGCCAAGCCGATGGTCACCACAAGTGTTCATTAGAACCAACAAGAAGGTCCACAACGGCCTCAGCATCTGTACTCGCCAATTCACTTCAACAACCTCTGGGAATTTTGGATTTAGGGAGTGACAGTTCCAACAATCAACGTGATTGCATGCACTAATCAATGACTTGAAGCAAGATCAGCATAGGATTCCAAACCTTTGCTCATTGAGCACATCTGTAACATATCCTGACAACGCACACCCACTGTCTTCAACTTTCAAAATTACAAAATGCCTGCCATGTTAAAGAGTCTGACTTTAAAATATTTAGTGTTTCTATCTTTGTGTGTTGAAGAGATCTCTATTTACAGTTTTTTCATCACCAGTGTTGTTGACATTGTATCTAATAATAATAATAAACGATGAGTGCACCATGTGCGTGTACAATTCGAGAACTCTATGCACAAAAAATTTTTCATGTGTGGCCATTGTGCAACCCATTGATGGTTTACATCAATAATAATTACACACAATGGCCGTCTGTGTCTATCGATCAAATGACTATACAACATAATTCTTGATTGATATTAACAAAACAAGTAAAGTGAAGAAAAGAATGGAGACATGGATTGCTGGCACTAGTGTGTGTGCGCGTGTGTGTGTGTGTGTGTGTGTGTGTGTGTGTGTGTGTGTGTGTGTGTGTGTGTGTGTGTGTGTGTGTGTGTGTGTATAGGGTTGTCTCTAACATACCAAAGGCATGGTGCTTCGCCATCTGCCATGCCTTGGCTTCCACTTGGTACAGGCTGACCATGCTTTACTCCACAGTGATTAGCTATGAAGATAATGACTTGTATTTGTATTTTGAAAAGTGGGAAGTTGTTTGAGACTAACAAGTAGTTCCTGGGATGCTTGGTTTAAAGAAATGACCAATTAAGACAAAGACTGTCATATGGTTTGTAATATAAATACTCAAACATCAACAGTGGTTGTCAGCGCCACCCCTTATTTAGGTCAGTATCTGAAGTAAACGAGTTCTGTACATATCTGGCCCTTCCTAGACTACTAGTAGGTTCTCAGCTTCTGAGGTTTGAAAATTTTCCAGGGGCTATAAGACTTAATTAATTAATTAATATAGCTATCATGTGGTCAAGTACAGTGAACTAAGACAGAGAGAAACTTTCTTTAATTAAAGATAAATCGCTTTCTTTCTTTTGTGCCTGAGCATTCCATGACAACAGTTTGTAGCATCTTAGAGGTAAGCAAAACCGCACCAAAGCTTTCCTGGGGCTGTCACCACAAAATTGGCATGGGCGTGGCAAAAATGAAGGGTGACCGTGGTTATAGCAATTTCCTCGGGTGCCCTACAGAAAATCTTAGGGACACCTCTGGTGTGTGTGTGTGTGTGTGTGTGTGTGTGTGTGTGTGTGTGTGTGTGTGTGTGTGTGTGTGTGTGTGCTGCTCACTGTAGGTTAAGAGAATTTCCTACAAGTTGGGAGAATTTACGAAGTGACAGCACTACGAGTTCATAAAACCTGTACTGTATGATCTTTTAGATCGACCTCATCGTTACAGTTCAAGATAGCCAAATGTTCCTACAACCGCCATTCCCAAAATACTCATCACACCCAATGACTTTATATGAGACACTCATCTCTACACAGACATACATCCTCAGATCTGCATCTGAGAGGCCCTGGGGACAGTTATCCCTTCTCCCTAATCTCATTCTCCTCTTCGTGGTGCCGCAGACAACTAGCTGGCAGGCAAACACCTGAGAGCTAGCAGTCCTCAGGGCTGCACTTCTAATGTCCAAAAATTTACTCACAATAGACATTTCAGACTGCTGTCTTAGGCATGTGCTTGCATGCACTGGCTAATAAGTTGAAACACAATCAGCATAGGATTTCAGTCATTACTTGCTGTATAAGACTCTTGTTGTAAAACAATCAGTCAACAGCACAAAACAATGTCTTTGACATCCAAGATTACAAAATGCCCAACATGTTAAAGAGTCTTAAGTCGTGTCCACACTAGATAACAAATGGATGGCGGTCTGATAGCAAGTGGTGTGTGTGTGTGTGTGTGTGTGTGTGTGTGTGTGTGTGTGTGTGTGTGTGTGTGTGTGTGTGTGTGTGCTGCTCCCTGTAAGTTGAGAGAATTTACTGTGTGACAGCAAATCTCTCTCTACGTCTTCATAAAACCTGAACTGTATGATCACTCTACTAAATCAACTTCATCTTTACAGTTCAAGATAGCCAAACGTTCAAACTGCCGTCATTCCCAAAATACTCATCACACCCAATGACTTTAAATGAGACACTCATCTCTACACAAAAACACATCCTCAGACCTACATCTGAGAGGCCCTGAGGACGGTTCACCCTCTTTCCTAATCTCATTTGCTTCTTCCAGGGCAACACATAAGTCCTCAGGGCTACACTTTCTAATATCCAAAAATATACTCACAATAGACATTTCAGAGTAATGCCTTATAAGGCACTTGCTAATAACTTGCAGCACGATCACCATAGTATTTCAATCTTTACTCATTATAATTGTTGTAAAATAATCTGACAACTGCACAACCCCTTCTTCGACTGTCAAGATTACAAAGTGGCTGCCATGTTCATTTAAAAAGTCATGACGTGTTAACACTAAACCAGAAATGGATAGCGGGCATCCACACTGCATTAAGGTTTCTGGCTCCTATCAGTATCACGTGACTGATAAGTATATCAAGTGACTGATAAGTATCACGCAGGGTTTGAAAAACCGGTCGCCAAGTCGCTAAATGGCGATATCTGTCACAGGAATGGCGACTGGTCAAGCCTAGGAAGTCACCATGCAGTAGGAATGGTAAACCATGACATAGATAGACTTTCCAAATTTCCGAGTTTAGTGGGCCCTTGAAAAACAGTACGGCGTAATCTGGGTACACAAAAACCTCAACTTTTCTGTCTACATGAACGTAAACTGTCCGCCCGTGTGTTCCACGATCCTAAGGCGATCCCTAAAGCATGTGCACGAAAATGACATTTACCTGCACCTGGGGAACACTTAGGTAATTAATTAATTAATTAAAGAAACTGTACAATAGGCTTGATTTTGACTGGCTTGCCATACAATGGCATGCATTCAGCACTTACGAAACTTGAAATGTGCAACAGAAGTCAAAGCCAGAGCAATTCTAGCCGAGACCGGCAAATACCAACATTCCCGGAAGCCAGCTACTAGTTTCTTGTCTCGGTTCCAACTAGATTTGATGGCTAGGGATCTGATACCAGACAAAGCTCCTGCAAATGTAGCTGTAGGCGCAGATGGAAATTGCCTCTATCGTCTCGTTTTGCGGGGCTAGAAAATTGCCATAAAGAACCACGGCTTCGCACTGTTCTTGAGCTCATGCTCAATTACATCAGTTGCTGTAATAAACGCACTGACAAGGTGTCAGTGAAGTCTGGCTTCTCTCTAACTCGCAAAATTATTTGTCTAGTGTTACTCATGGTAAGAACTTCAAGTATGAGATAACGGAAATATGGCACGTGTGCATGACTTCTGCACAAAGAGACCGTGGCCTTAGTGTAACAAACTGTTAGTCAGTTGGTCAGTTTATAAAGTCTAGGATGTCCAAACCCTTGAACCTAGATATTAATCTAGAGAATGAAGCGCCTTCTGTGCCTGCAAGTGGTTACATTGCCGCATCATACTATTGAACTAGGACGAGTGTAACAAAAATTAAGTAGCTATAAGACTGTTTGACTAGTAACTTCTGAGCATCACAAGTAGGCGTGACGAGCGTACATTTTTTTAGGGGCGTGGCATAATAAGAATTGCTTTGGCAACCAACATTTTAGATTTTCAAACCCCGATCACGTGACTAATGGCCAATGTTAGGGTGCTTGTCAAAAACATCAATACAGCAACATATGGCAATTGAAATCAACAGAGAACAAAAGAGTGAGGTGCTTAGATTGTTCCGACTACATTCGTAACGCACAAGAAGGTAACACCCACAATTTTCATAATTAGATTCAACCATTCACAACCGGATCGCGATCTCCGGCCTCGAATGGATTAGGTGTGGAAGTGACGTTTGCGGTCACATCACAATCTGACTGCCAGTGCAGACGGGCCTCAAGTTTAGATGCCCGTCAGAGTTGCTTAGAGAGGCTGTGTGGCTCTACACGACAACTAAATCTACCAAGGATTATAATGAAGTTGTGTGTGTGTGTGTGTGTGTGTGTGTGTGTGTGTGTGTGTGTGTGTGTGTGTGTGTGTGTGTGTGTGTGTGTGTGTGTGTGTGTGTGTTGCTCACTGTAGGTTGGGAGAATTTACTACATGACAGCAAATCTCTCTCTACATCGTCATAAAAAACCTGAACTGTATGATCACGCTACTGGATCGACTTCATCTTTACAATTCAAGATAGCCAAACATTCAAAAGACCGCCATTCCCAAAATACTCATCACATCCAATTACTCTAAATGAGACACTCATCTTAACACAAACACACATCCTCAGACCTGCATCTGAGAGGCCCTGGGGACGGTTCTCCCTTTTCCCTAATCACATCGTCCTCTTCAGACCTGGTCGGCAACTGAGGAGTCCTCAGGGCTACACTTTCTAATATCCAAAAATATACTCATACTAGACATTTCAGAGTAATGCAATATAAGACACTTGCTAATAACTTGCAGCACGATCACCATAGTATTTCAATCTTTGCTCACTACAAATGTTGTAAAATAATCTGACAACTGCACACCCCCTTCAATTGTCAAGATTACAAAGTGGCTGACATGTTCATTTAAAAAGTCATGCTGTGTTAACACTAAACCAGAAATGGATAGCAAGCGTCCACACTGCACTAAGATATCTCTGCCTCCTTTTCAGTATCACGTGACTGATGGCCAATGTGTGGGTGTTTGGTTGAAAGCATCAATACAAGCAACACAAGGCAATAATCGAGTAAAGAGATTACAATGAAGTTGTGTGTGTGTGTGTGTGTGTGTGTGTGTGTGTGTGTGTGTGTTTGTGTGTGTGTGTGTGTGTGTGTGTGTGTGTGTGTGTGTGTGTGTGTGTGTGTGTGTGTGTGTGTGTGTGGTGTGGTGTGCATGCATGCATGCCTATGTGTCTCACTCTGTGTGTGCACAACATCCAACCACTTAATTAACGTATGAATGGCATTACTGCTCACTGCAGGTTAAGAGAATTTACTAAAAGTTGGAAGAATTTTACTAAGTAACAGCTTATCTCTCTACAACTTCGTAAAACCAGAACTATACGATCACACTACTAGATCACTTGCATCTTACAGTTCAAGATATCCAAACGTTCACACGACCGCCATTCCCAAATACTCATCACACACAATGACATTTATATGAGATGCTAATCTCCATGCAGACACACATCCTCAGACTTGCATCTGAGAGGCCCTGGGAATAGTTCACCCTCCTCCCTAACCTCAGTCTCTAGACTTGGCAACAGCAACAGCATCAAGACAGCAGCAACACAACAACAAGCAGAGAACACATCTGTGCCCCCTGTTCGTCCTCAGGCCTTATTTTCTACTGCCAAAAAAATTACTCATAGAACTAGAACTGCCAGAACTGTTGGAACTCTTGCTAGCAAACGAACGCTTAGAACTGTCAGCAAGTTGAGCATGCACAAAGCGTCAATACAAAGTAGAGTGGTGTTTCTACTCCACTTGCTGTATTCTGTTCGAACATCAGCAGTGCTCTTTTTGGAGCTGCTCACCAAGAAGGTTACTGTAATCAGTTCCAAATGTTGTTTCTTCTGGTGCTTGTTTGCCAAGCCGATGGTCGCTACAGATGTTCATTAGAACCAACAAGGTCCACAACGGCCTCAGCATCTGTACTCGCCATTTGACTTCGGCAACCTCCGGGAATTTTGCTTTTAGGGTGGGACAATTCCAACAATCAATGTGATTGCATGCACTAATCAATGACTTATACCAAAGGCATGGCACTCCGCCATCTGCCATGCCCTGGCTTCCACTTAGTAAAGGCCTGCCATCCTCTACTCGATGTGGTGAAGTACAGTGAACTAATACTGCATTCACATGAGCATTTGTAACTGTGCCAGCACGGTACGGCATGGTTTGGCTCGGTTTCATTTCGTTGTGTAATTGCCGGCCGAACGGAACCAAACCGTGCTGAGTTGGCCCACCTCAAGTTGCCATGCTAGCACGATTTGGTTTGGTTCGGTTCGGTTGTATGTGCCTGTCGAAACAACGACGACGTCGACGTCTATGCTCGGTACTTCTCCTTAATATTTAGCCTGTTCTAGTGCCAGCGAGAAGTAAGCGCAGACAGCTTGTTCCATGACGACGTCTGTATCTAGCATACGCACCAAGAGACAAGCCTACTAACACTCGACTGACTCGGTTTGTCAGAACGTCGTGTGAACAAGGGCTGGCTCACTTCATTAGCCCAGGCTCGCTTGGCTCGGCTTGGCGTAGTTTGGAGCTGTGCTTGTGTGAATGGGGTATAAGACAGACAGAAACTCTCTTTAAAAATAAAGCACATTGTTCCTTTTGTGCCTGAGCATTTCATGACAACAGTTTGTGGCATCTTACCCACACCAAAGCTTTCCTGGGGCTGTCACCACAAAAATTGGCATGGGCATGGCCAAAAATTAAGGGTGCCTGTGGTTATAGCAATTTCCTTGGTGCCTTAGAGAAAATCTTGGAGACACCTCTGGTGTGTGTGTGTGTGTGTGTGTGTGTGTGTGTGTGTGTGTGTGTGTGTGTGTGTGTGTGTGAGTGTGTGTGTGTGTGTGTGTGTGTGCTGCTCACTGTAGGTTAAGAGAATTTACTACAAGTTGGGAGAATTTACTAAGTGACAACACTACAAGTTCATAAAACCTGTACTGTATGATCTTTTAGATCAACCTCATCTTTACAGTTCAAGATAGCCAAATGTTCACACAACTGCCGTTCCCAAAATACTCATCACAACCAATGACGTTATATGAGACACTCATCTCTACACAGACACATCCTCAGATCTGCATCTGAGAGGCCCTGGGGACAGTTATCCCTCATTCCTAATCTCATTCTCCTAATCAGGCGTAGCAGGCTACTAGCTGCAGGCAAACACCTGAGAGCTAGAAGTCCTCAGGGCTGCACTTTCTAATGTCCAAAAATTTACTCACAATAGACATTTCAGACTGTGGTCTTATGCATGTGCTTGCATCCACTGGCTTAATTAATAACTTGAACCACAATCAGCACAGGATTTCAGTCGTTGCTTGCTATATAAGACTCTTGTTGTAAACAATCAGACAACTGCACAAAACAATGTCTTTGACTTCCAAGATAACAAAATGCCCAACATGTTAAAGAGTCTTAAGCCGTGTCCACACTAGATAACAAATGAATGGCGATCTGATAGCAAGTGTGAGGTGTGTGTGGTGTGTGTGTGTGTGTGTGTGTGTGTGTGTGTGTGTGTGTGTGTGTGTGTGCATGCTCGCACGCGCTGCTCACTGTAGATTGGAAGAATTTACTACAACTTGGAAAAATCCACTAAGTGACAACATATCTCTCTCTACGAATTCATGAAACCAAAAGTTTACGATCACATTACTAGATAGACTGCATCTCACAGTTCGAGATAGCCAAACGTTCGAACATCCGCCGTTCCCAAAATACTCATCACACCCATTGACTTTATACGAGACACTCATCTTTATACAGACACACACACATCCTCAGACCTGCATTTGAGAGGCCCTGGGGACAGTTTTCTCTCCTCCCTAATCTCATTCTCCTCTTCAATGCCAACTAAAAGTCTTCAGGGCTACACTTTCTAATGTCCAAAATAATCTGACAACTGCACACCCCCTTCTTCGACTGTCAAGATTACAAAGTGCCAGCCATGTTTATTTAAAAGTAAAGCTGTGTTAACACTAAACCAAAAATTGATAGTGAGCGTCCACACTGCACTAAGATCTCTGCTTCCTTTCAGTACCTGACTGATGAGTATCACGTGACCAATAGCCAACATTTGGGAGCTTGTCAAAAACATCAATACAGCAACATAAGGCAATTGAAATCAAGTGAGAACAAGAGTGAGGTGGGTTAAATTGCTCCGACCACATTTGTAGTGCACAAGAAGGTAACGCCCACTATTTTCATAATTAGATTCAATCATTCTCGATTGGATTGCGATCTCCGGCCTCGAATAGTTCAAGTGTGAAAGTGACGTTTGCGGTCACATCGCAATCTGACTTCCAGTGTGGACGAAACTTAAGTTTAGATGTCAGTCAGAGTTGCTTAGAGCTTAGAGATGCTGTGTGGTTCTACACGCCAGCTAAATCTGCCAAGGATTATAATGAAGGTGTGTGTGTGTGTGTGTGTGTGTGTGTGTGTGTGTGTGTGTGTGTGTGTGTGTGTGTGTGTTGCTCCCTGTAAGTTGGGAGAATTTACTACGTGACGGCAAATCTCTCTTTACGTCTTCATAAAACCTGAACTGTATGATCACGCTACTAAATCGACTTCATCTTTACAGTTCAAGATAGCCAAACGTTCAAACGGCTGTCATTCCCAAAATACTCATCACACCCAATGACTTTAAATGAGACACTCATCTCTACACAAAGGCACACATCCTCAGACCTGCATCTGAGAGGCCCTGGGGACACTTCTCCCTCTTCCCTAATCTCATTCTCCTCCTCAAGGGAGCAGCAGACCAGCAGACACCACTACATACCTGGCAGCACAGGAGTCCTCAGGGCTACACTTTCTAATATCCAAGAATATACTCACAATAGACATTTCAGAGTAATGCCTTATAAGGCACTTGCTAATAACTTGCAGCACGATCACCATAGTATTTCAATCTTTGCTCACTAAAATTGTTGTAAAATAATCTGACAACTGCGCACCCTTCTTCGACCACCAAGATTACAAAGTGGCTGCCATGTTCATTTAAAAAGTCATGCTGTGTTAACACTAAACCAGAAACGGATAGCGAGTGTCCACACTCCACTAAGATATCTCTGCCTCCTTTTCAGTATCACGTGACTGATGGCCAATGTGTGGGTGCTTGTTGAAAGCAATACATGCAACATAAGGCAATAATCGAGTAAAGGGATTACAATGAAGTTGTGTGTGTGTGTGTGTGTGTGTGTGTGTGTGTGTGTGTGTGTGTGTGTGTGTGTGTGTCACAGTGCCCTATGCCATTCAACTCAATGCAAGTTGGGAGAATTTACTAAGTGACATCTTATTTCTCTCTACGAGTTCATAAACCAGAACTGTACAGTACAACCACGTTACTAGATCGTCTGCATGTTTACAGTTCAAGATAGCCCAACGTTCACACGACGGCCGTTCCCAAAATACTCATCACACATGATGACATTTATATGAGACACTCATCTCTACACAGGCACACATCCTCAGACTTGCATCTGAGAGGCCCTGGGACGGTTTTCCCTCCTCCCTAATCCCTAATCTCATCCTCCTCTTGAGGAAGCAGCAAGCACCAACCCATACGCAGAGTGGCTACAAGCAAGAGAGCATACTTGTGTGCCCTCTCTGTCCCCAGGGCTACGCTTTCTACTGTCTAAAAATTTACTCATGATAAGACATTTCGAGCTTCGGGTCTGATGCATGTGCTTGCATGCACTGAATCATTCAATCTTTGCTCGCTAAGACTATTGTAAAACAATCAGACAACTGCACACCCACTGTCTTCGACTTTTAAGATTACAAAATGCCCACCAAGTTAATTAAAGAGTCTTAACCCGTGTCTACACTAGATAAGAAATGGATGGCGATCCGATAGCAAGTGTGTGTGTGTGTGTGTGTGTGTGTGTGTGTGTGTGTGTGTGTGTGTGTGTGCACACGTGTGTGTACATCTACATGACCATCCCACATTCCTCCGTTATACACAACACATTACCTTGCCAACGAATCATAGCAGTTATCACAGACACGAAGAGGCTTAGCCGATATATTCGGCAGAGAAAATTTCTTCGAAGAGCACTTGTTACATACTACCAACCCACACTTCCGACAATGATGCTACACACACACACACACAACAACAACAACAACAATAATAATCACAACTACACCACATAAACATATGTCCTCATGAGCTTACTCGTCGAGTTATTGCTGAAAATTTTGTTTTAGTACACACCATGCAGACTGGCGCTTCACTGTCTGGTACCCACACTGCGGCACGATCTTTCGTAGCCTTCTTTCCACCTAGAAATATTTAAGTAACCGTGAGTACAAATTCTTTAATCATTTTGACAGTATTGGTATATTTTGTCGGTAAGTATTGAGGTAGGATTAGAGAGGTTTGTTGTCTGATGATCTACTGCCGTCATAGTTGCTTCTCTGTCTGTCTGTCTGTCTGTCTGCCAGTCATTGAGTGTGTGCGTGCGTGTGTGTGTGTGTGTGTGTGTGTGTGTGTGTGTGTGTGTGTGTGTGTGTGCATGCACGCGCATGCATGTGTTGTCTGTCTGTCTGTCCGTCTGTCCATCTGTCTGTCTGTCTGTCCTTCTGTCTACCTATCTGTCTGCTTGTCTGTCTGTCTGTCCATCCATCGGCCTGAATTGATGAAAAAAGTAATGGACTGAGGTGTGGATTTGTTTACTTTTGAAGATCTGTTTGTTGTATCTTTATCTGCCTGCGTGTCTGTCTGTGTGTCTAGCCGTCCGTCTGTCTACCTATCTGCCGCTTGTCTGTCTGTCTGTCCATTCATCCGTCTGTCTGTCTATCCATCTGTCTACCTAAATGCCTGCTTGTCTTGTCTGTCTGCCTGTCCGTCCGTCCGTCCGTCCATCTGTCTGTCTGTCTGCCTGTCAGAATTTAGAGTTGATATTGCACTCTTACAGTTTGATTCAAAATACTGTCTATCTGTCTGCTTGTGTATATGTCTGTCTACATGTTACATGTCTGTCTGCCTCCCTGTCCTCTCCTTTCCCAGGCAACACCCATTCCAAACGCAAACCGAACCATCCTACATTACACGCTCCTCTCTCCTCACTTTTTGAGAATAGATCATTCACGCATTTCCTAATATGCGCCATCCATTCTGACTTCTCGGTCGCAGTAGCAGCAAACACAGCAAACGACTTCTTTGAACTAATTATCTGCCAACCATGCCGTAGCGCTAAAACCAAAAATACACAAAAATGAGCACACACAACACACAGACAGACTCACACACACACACACACACACACACACACACACACACACACACACACACACACACAACACAGACTCACACACACACACACACACACACACACACACACACACACAACACAGACTCTCACACACACACACACACACACACACACACACACACACACACACACACACACACACACACAATCAACAAACGAAAAATCAAGTCAGACTGACGTCCATCATCCTCCAGTGACTCCAACTCGACATCCTCCAGTGCAAGTATGTGCTGTTTATTGTACTAAATCAGACATAAATGTTGCAATCAGACACCCGACACAAATGTATCAATCATGCAGACACGAATGTAGCAATAAGTCACACAAATATAGCAAAAGTCACACAAATATAGCAAGTCACAATTGGAACAAAATCAGTCACAATTGTAGCAACACTAATATGTCACTCTAGCACGTGGCAACCAATCAACGGCGCGAATCGGCAAGCATGCAAACACCGACACTCAACCACCTACCCGCTTCTTATTCATCAAGATATTGCCGTAGACGAGAATGTCGCTGAACAAGAAAAACTGGCGCGGCTTCGGTTTCTTCCTGCACAGTTTCGTCAGCACGCCCTCGCCGACAAGAACTCGACCGGGAGCGGCGAGCGGCTGAAACGAAAAAAAACCGAAAAAAAACACGAAAACAAAATTAGGAAAAAATCGATAAAAATACCAGACGTGTAGTACCTGCCCGGAGCCTCCGAATGCGCTCTCGACGCATGCGATTCGTCTCGCGTTCGCTTCGCTGTGAACTGAAAACAAAAAGAAAAAAGTTAGTGCGACATGTTGCCAGGCGAAACGGTCGCGGGGAGGCGATACTTCGAGCCAATTCGGCGGTGCGATTCGATGGCGCCATGAAACGTCGGCTCGTTGCGTTGGTAAGAGAGTGGCAGGTCGCTCGGTGCGGTGACTGACTTTGTAGGAACATGGAGCGGGTGGGCGTGACCGCGACGGATCCCGACGGGTCGTAGACGCGCCCGCATGTCTCGCGCGACTCTCATCGGGAGGCGAATAGACGGTGGGGATCTATGGAAACGGATCGACGGCGGAAGCGTGTAGGTTGAGTTGCTTACCGAGTCTGTGGGCCATGCTGGTGAGGCTTCGGCGATACCCGGATGAGTATTGACGTGTGGGGGCGGGGTAGATCAGTAAGGTGTGTGTGTGTGTGTGTGTGTGTGTGTGTGTGTGTGTGTGTGTGTGTGTGTGTGTGTGTGTGTGTGTGTGTGTGTGTGTGTGTACATTCGAATGATGACGTATACAAGTTAAATCTGAACTGTTTAGAGCATGTCTCGACAAATTGATATCCTAAATAATAATTTATTATTATCAATAATTAATTAGAATCAGTTACATCTAATAGGTTTCAAAATTTAAATTAATTTGTAAAAATTACTTTATTTCTATTGATTTCTTTAACACAAAATACAATGATGTGACACTTTTTAAAATACCATTTATGCTCCTACTAATTTAATTATTTAACAAAAAGTAAATTAACAATCTAAAAAATTGTGAATTTGTAAAAATTTTATGTAAAATTTATTTTTTAATGTTTCATACTATAATATCATAAAACAAACTTTAAAGCTGCCAATATTTATTCTAAAAAACTTGTGCTTGTCACGTGACACAACTGATCATCACGTGACCTTACCTCTGCTCATGCTATTGATAGCAACAGACACTTGCACGTGGGCGAGGCAGCAGACATGGCCACTAGTCAGCGCATCCTGAACATCAATCTCGGTGTCCTTGGTCATATCGACAGTGGCAAGACGTCGCTAGGTATTGCAATGGTTTCCGGTTTCGTACTTCGATGATGCTGCAAGTTGCTTCTTTGTTGTGACGTCAGCAAAGGCGCTCAGCACGATTGCGTCGACTGCGTGTTTCGACAAGCATCCGGAGAGCAAGGAGAGAGGAATAACGTTGGATCTAGGTGAGATAGTTAGGCGTGTGCAATTTTTGGGACTTGCGGTTGAGATTAGAGGGAGATTGGCTATTCCCCTGACGTCATGTGTTGATGACGTGTGGGCGAGGTCGGTTTTGTCTGTTTGGGGTTTGTCTGTCTGACTGCTTGTGTGTGAGTTGGTTGGTGGGCGTGTGGTGTGTCTATGCTGTTTGTCTATTTGTCATGTCTGTCTCTTGTCTGTCCTTTAGATGTTCTGTTTTCTTCTTATTTGCCTGTTTGTTTCTCTAGATTAAAGGATCGATTTGTTGATTGTTTGTGGCTGCTTGTCCGTCTGTCTGCTCATTAGTTCATTTGTCTGTTTATGTTTTAGTTTGTTTGTTTGTACAGTGTCTGTTGCTCAGTCTGTTTGTCTATGTATGTATGTATGTGTGTATGTATCTATATATTTAGTATAAGCTCATATAAGCTCTGCACCCTAATAATGCGCATCCACAACTGACTGAAAGAAATAAGTCTCGCGTCACAAATAAGTGCCTCTCCGGGTGGGGGTTGTTATGTTAGCAAGACTATGGATGCTTTGTACGAAGGTCCCAGAAACCTGGAAACACCATGCCTTGTATGGTGTGTCAGTTTGTGGTGTAGCTAACGCTTGTCAGGGTTCTAGCCAGGCATTCTAAGGCGTAGCGGTCTATGCCTTCGACATACTGGCTAGACATAGATAGTGTCTCTGTTTATACCTGTGGATCGTTTATCAATAGTGATAATGGTGGAGACTGTCAATCATGAGTCTCTAATTGCATACCTATAGTGCTGTAATTAGATTAGTTGGCTTGTAATTAAGTTAAGAATGTAATCCATACCCCACTATCAGTCTGCCTAGGTGTGATTTGTAGAGGCTGAGTTTCAGTCAGTACACCATGAATGGTTTACAAAGGTATGATCCTAAACCCCACCCCAAACCAGCGTAAATTTTTATTTCAAAATTTTCACAGACAATGCCATTATGCCACGCCCACATGCCAGACTCATGTGCCATGCCCATACCACTATATACGCCTTCCAAAAATCCTGGCGAGAACACTGCTGTTACTGCAACTGTATGGTACATACTTTGCATATCCGACTTACTGAAAGAAATACGGCAAGCCGCACAGCATAAATGTGCGTATGTTGGCACTGCTGCAGTGAATACTTTCACGGTGTAAGAAACAAACGTATGCATGTATGTCTCTGTTTACATCATGTGTGGTTTCAAACACTGCATAGTAGCATCATTTACGTGTACATTGTATTGTAGGATTCTCATCATTTGCTGTTCCTCTCCCTGAACACATGGCAGGTATCTTCACTACTTTGTAGAGCCTGACTTAGAGGCTCCATGTAACATTACTAGTTTTTAGTCAATTTTTAAAGTTTGATAGTTTTCATCTTGTATGGATGTTGATGATAAGGTGTTTGTGTTTTCATTTCTTTTTGACAAACACGTGATTTTAATGTAGATACAATGTAACAGAGTCAATTTGTGAATAATATGAATAAAATTATAGAAATAAAAATAAAATGAAAGTATGTTAAAATAATTTTTAATAAATTATTATTTAGTATGAAAGTGTTAATATTTTTTACTAAACTTATATAAAAATATCTCAAAATAATTTCTACTGAAAAGGCTTTGTGGTTAGCGACAATAGCTACCACTCCAGGGTTTTTGGGGTTCAAACCCCAGTGACGACAGGAAATTATGAAACTTGTCTGTCGTTCTTTTTTGGTTCTCTAGCTTTATCTATTAGATTATGACTCATTTCAGTCAGTCATTGGGGAGTTTCTGTGCTCTTGCGAACGGTCTGTTGACGATGAGGTTCAGTGCTTTCTTGGTAGTCATTGATTTCCATTAAGCATGCTGTACCGAGTTTGCGGTCACTGTAATGCCTGCAATCTATATTGAATTGCCTAGTCATTGATCGCCGCGTGGACTACACAGAAACATATACCCTGCTGGTGTCACTGGCTGGGTTGGTGGGGGCCCAGATGGGGATAAGACTCTACTTGCCCATCATGAAGGGACATAGCGACAGATAAACTAAATTTGTAATAAGTTAAAAATTAACATAAAAGTATTAAAATAATATGTACTAAAATAATATAATAATAAAATACAAATTGAAACTTATATAATAATAAATAAAAATAAAAATATGTAAAAGAAAAATAGTTTACTTTTAAAATAATTTTTAATAAATTAAAATTAATAAAAATATTGACGTAATTTCTGCTAAAATCAAATAAAAATATGAAATTAGGATTAAAATATTTGAAACAATTTTTAATAAATTAAAATTAATAAAAGTATTTTAAAATAATATTTAATAAATTAAAATTAATAGAAGTATGTCAAAATAATTTTTAATAAATTAAAATTAATAAAATTCTCTTAAAATTATTTGTATTAAAACTATATAAAAAATTAAATTAAAATATTTTAAAATAATTTTTAATAAATTATATTAATTAAGCAGTAAAATGCAAAATTTAGTGCAATTTTTATCATACAATTTGCGGTGTTTGACTGCAGGTTTACCGTATGATTCCATTCAGTACACGTTAGTTGATTGTCCAGGACACGCGTCTCTCATCAGAACAATCATTGGTGGTACGTTCTGTTTTTCTGTGTGATTTAGTTGCAATGCTAGGATGTCTGTATGATCGGTTGTAGGAGCTCAGATTATCGATTTAATGATGCTGGTGGTTGATGCGACTAAAGGTATCCAAACACAGACAGCAGAGGTGCAAATCATGTGGTGGCAGATGTTTGATTGTGTAATCTGTTTATTTGTTTTTTCTTTCTTTTAACTGTTTGTTTATTTGTTTGTTTGTTTGTCTATTTTTTGTTTATTTATTTAATTGTTTGTTTGGTTGTTTGTTTAGTTGTTTATTTGTTTGTTTGTTTTTGGTTTATTTATTTACTTGTTTGTTCGTTTATTTGTTTATTTGTTTATTTGTTTGTTTCTTTATTTTTTGTTTATTTATTTGTTTGTTTGTTTATTTGTTTGTTTATTTTTATTTGTTTATTCGTTTGTTTATTTGATTATTTGTTTATTTTTTGTAAGTTTTTTGTTTATTTATTTGTTTGTTTATTTATTTATTTGATTATTTAGTTGTTCTTTATTTATTTATTTGTTCATTTGTTTATTTATTTGTTCATTTGTTTATTTATTTGTTTTTCCTTTTATTTCTTTTTTTTGTTTTTATCTTATATGTTACCTTTTATCTTTTTCCAATAATTACAATAATTACAATAATTGCAATAAATACAATAATTACAGTATTTAACAGAGCGTGAAATAACAGCCGCACATCCAGCAAAAATAGTGGTTTGTTCATTCGTTTGCAGCTTTGTCTGAACATTTATGTTCGGTGAAATTTTCAGTACCAGCTCTTTGATTTTCTTTCTGTTGAGTTCAGGTTGACCTTACCTCCTGTGCTACATTGTACAGTGAGGTTCAACACTTGGTCATTTGCTGTGGTGTAAGTATTTGTGTTGTAAAGGCAATCAGATCTTTACACAGCAAACCACTAAACCAGGTTATCGCAGATGTTTTGGCATCTGCATGATAACACGCCAAGCATCCACTTACACAATTTCGCTCAAATATTCAACCATCTTACTCTCTTTCGTCTGTCTTAAGGCCTGTCCACACTGGCAACTGGACGATCCAACTGCAACGCTGTCCACACTTGCAACTTGATCGCGATCCATCCAATCCACATCGAGAGGTGGTTTCGATTGCGATCGGTTGAATCCAATTAGAAATAGTGGACATTATCTTAACGTACGCTATGCGTGTAGTCGGAACATCTACCACTCTTCACTCCTTTTTGTTCTCGCTCACCTTACGTAACTGTATCAGTGCTTTCCACAAGCAAAGAAACCACACGTACACATGGGTCATCAGTCACGTGATATCGAAATATGACGGAGGTATTGTTTTCAAAGTGCATTGGGGATGCTCGCTATCCCGATTGGATCGCGATCCATTCTGGTCTAGTGTGGACAGTTCTTTATAGTCTGCATTGCAACGAACGAAATGCACATGAATGTTTTACGGTTTCGAATGCACCAAGATTGTCACAAGGCTTCTAGAGACACCTGTGCAGCATATACTTTTAGTACAGCACCTGGTGGACGTGTGCTGCGCTTTCAACTGATCTTGATCAACTCTTGTTGTTGGTTTTTATCCTTGTTGCAATTGACTGCCTATCTGTAGGTGGTTACAATTAGAAAGTGTAGCTTTCAACTGAGAATCTGTAAATTACATGTACAGGAAATGATGTCATATCTGTTTCCATGTTGACATATAATTATTTAATTTTGTACTTAAAACAATAAAAATAATCATTGGATGTCCAGCCAAAAAGCTCCTATGTCTGGTCAATGCTTCAGACTGTATTTTGCACTCTGCAATTATGTTAATAAACATGCCCAATACCGTATCAATCCAATACAAGCCTCAGAGCTTGAATAAAAGGTGGAACGCAATACGCGTGTTTGTGTACTAATAAAAGACCCAAGGTTTGTATTTATACAGAGGCATATACGGTACAAAGATGTGACTGCATGCTACAGAGTTACAAGTTGCTTCACTTGTCAATTACTTACTCTACAATGTTTATGTTCATGTGTTCATCCAACTACATAAAACTTACAGCAAGTCGCTTGCAGTGAAGCCTTCAAAGTCTGATTCTTCCAAAAGCACTAAACCATCTTCCCCGGTTCTGTGACATCCGTCAGCTTTGGACCAGTTGCTTCCGCTGATTGTGATTTGTGTTGCTGAGGTAGGGATGGTGTTTGTCCTGCTTCGTAGTGATTTTGTCTATCGGTAATGAAAACACTCAGTGGTGGTAACTTGTATATTTATTGTTGTGAGTTAATTGTAACTTAAAATTGTTTTAAAGTACGTCAATGGTATTTGTGTTTGTAGTGTCTTGTGATTGGTGAGATACTGTGTGACAAGATGGTTGTTGTTCTGAATAAGATTGATCTCTTTCCGGAAGCGAAACGCGAAGCATCGGTTGAGAAGGTTAGTCACTGTAGTTTCTGTGGTTTGGAGTTGTTCGTTCTTGTTTGAGTGACTTGACTTAATAGAAGGTCATTGATATCTATTAATTTTTGTTACATGTGTGTGTCACTGTATTTGTCACTCTGTGTGGGTGTGTGTGTGTGTGTGTGTGTGTGTGTGTGTGCATGTGTGTGTGTGTGTGTGTGTGTGTGTGTGTGTGTGTGTGTGTGTGTGTGTGTGTGTGTGTGTATGTGTGTGTGTGTGTGTGTGTGTGTGTGTGTGTGTGTGTGTGTGTGTGTGTGTGTGTGTGTGTGTGTTATGCATTCACGTGAACATGTGCATGTTTATCAATCAGTATTTGTACCTCTTCATGTGTGTATTCGTCTGTTTTTGTCTGTCCACCTTTTTCTTCATGTTCTATTCTTCATCTACCTCTTGCTGTTCTCATCTGTGTGTATGTAGTACCTAGTCATTGACTGGGTGTACATGACCGTTGGCTTGGCAGTAACATCATCCAGCAGACGGGCACTTATGGGCCTTGGTGTTCAGTCCCAGAGCTGCGCCATAGTCAGTGCCCCTGGATGACTTTGACCAAGCTCCAGGTGGATGTCGGCGCTGGCCCTAAGCCTCTACATAGCACATAGAGGTCCTTTCTCTAGAGGTAGGAGGAGCTATCTTTATAACTTACTTTTATGGTTGACGTCGAATGACGTGAAGGGCTTAACATTTGTTCATTGTCCATATGTTACATTGTATGATATGGCTATTTGTTCTACATTTATTCTTGTGTTGTAGATTACAAAAAGACTATCAAAGACGTTGGCCACTACAAAGTTTGTCTCGTCTCCAATAATTCCAGTTTCAGCTAAGCCTGGTGGACCTGAAGTACAGGGGATATTAATATTAATTACTGATAATTATTTATTGATGATTGTTTGACTGTTTTAGGGTCCAGAGGGACAGTCTGTTGGTGTTGATAAATTGATTAAGGTATGGATACAGTTGTGTAGTTGTACAGATTGTGTGTGAAGTATGTGCATGGAAATGTGACTGGTTGTGCATATGAAGTGCACACACACATGCACACACACACACACACACACACACACACACACACACACACACACACACACATGCACACATGCACACACGCACACGCGTGCACACACATACGTGCATGCACACACACAAACACACATGCATGCACACATGTGCAAACACACGCGCACACACACACACACACACACACACACACACACACACACACACACACACATGCATACACGTGTGCATGTACACACACACATACACACACACGCACACACACATGGACATGCACACACACACACACACACACACACACACACACACACACACACACACACACACACACACACACACCTTGGAGCCATCCACAGGTTGCCAAAAATGTGACAGCGGGGCTATCTGATAACTGAGACAGATAGGCAGCAGACAGACAGACAGACGGACAAATGGACAGACAGACAGACGGACAAATGGACAGACAGACATACGGACAAATGGACAGACAAACAGACGGACAAATGGACAGACAGACAGACTAAAAAGGAGGGAGAATCTGCTGCAAGCAGGGAGAACAGGAAGTTAAGCAAATATGGTCAAGTCACTCTGCCTGGTGCGTCTTCCGTAACACTTGTTCCACTTGTGTTTGAGCATTTTGGTCATTGGGGAGAACGAGCCCCAACCAGATACCTACAGGCACTGTTAACCAGGTCGACGGATGATGATAGGAATAAGAATGCTAAAAAGAATTCATGTGTTACTGAAGGAAACGATTCTCAACAGTTCTACAACGTTGAAATGCTAAGACTATTGCAAGGAAACTATCACTCCTTTTATCTATGAGCTCTAGTAATGTAAAGAACTATCATACTCAGTTTTGTGTGCATTAGTTTGTGAGGTGTGTTGACCCTACTGGGTCTCTGGAACATTTTGGTTGTAATAGCATTCGTTTATGAAAATATATGAGACAGACAGACAGACAGACAGGCGGACGGACAGAAGGACAGACAGACAGACAGGCAGACAGCCAAACAGAGAGACAGACAGGTAGACAGACAGGTAGACAGACACATACATGCACACACAAAGACAACAACAGCAACAACCCAATGAAATTTTTATGTCATTCTGATCTATATCAAGCAGTGCAAGACTGTCAATATATTGAGTGACATTATCTCAGATATTGTACCATTTACACACCATCATCCAGTCTTTTCTGTGTGTAGCCATCTTTAGCATAATTTATGAGGAACAATTTACCAATGATTATGTGAAATTCCATTTTTTGTAGACTTTGAGTTTGCACAGTTCTGTTCCTGTTCGAACTGGCGACGGTCCGTTTCTATTTGCTGTTG